>NC_060271.1:122306969-122513552 GCF_021613505.1 Equus quagga | reverse complement strand
TCAGTGTCAAGATGGTAACATATGATGGCCTTATCACCCATATTGTTATTTTAAATGTTAGCTATTCAAACTTGTCATCAGTGTCAAGATGGTAACATATGATGGCCTTATCACCCATATTGTTATTTTGCTTCTGTTGCATTCTGATCTAGCGACCCAAGTTCCAAATTCCTTTCTGTGATGGTCCTAGTGCCATCTTTGTTAAACAGGGTGAAAACTTCCTCAACGCAGTCATATGCTCTGTGGTCAGCTGACTGGCCGATGTGCAAACGGAGGAGGAAGAAAAGAGGAGGGGTGTATCCACACAGGGGCTGTAGCAGCTGTGGTGGCTGTGGAGGACACTGTTTCATGTTTTATATTTAAATCTTCAATAACTTTGGAATATTTTTGAGTATAAAGTACAAAGTAGCAACCCAATGTCTTTCCAGGTGATTAGCCAAGTGTTCCAAGACCATTTATTATATAACCCATTCTTTCTGCATTGATTTAAAATGGGTCTGATCCAACACTGAATTCTTACATTAGCTTGTTAATTATGATTCCAAATAATTCCACTTATTTTTTCCTTTTCTCTTCTGCCAGCATCATCCTGCCTTAATTACTACAGTGTTTTTTTAATGTTTCAGTACCTGGTAGGGCAAATCCCTTCTCCTTATTTCTTTTCCTAAATTTCCTAGGCTGGTCTCATAAACTTTAGAACTATTTCTACTAGTTTCAATTTTTAAAAATCTCTTTGAAATTTCACCTCATTTATACCTTAATTTAGAAAGATTTGATATTTTTTACATTACTGAGTATAACCTTCTAGGAACGTGTTATGTCTCAGATTCAAATGCTTTATGTCTCTCAGCAAAGTTCGTAGGGCTAGAAAATAATAACAGTCAACATTTTTCAGTGCTATAACATGTTACATGCCAGGCTGTATTTAAGTGCTTTACATATACTAACTCATTTAGTCCTCACAGGAGGTAGTACTATTATTATTTCCATTTTATGGATGAGAAAACTGACATACAGAGAGGTTAAATAACTTGTCCAAGGTCACACAGATGATATGTGCTCAACAAATATTGGATAACTGAAAGGCGGCCCAGTGGTGAGCAGTTAAGTTCACACGTTCCACTTCGGCAGCCCAGGGTCCACTGGTTCAGATCCCGGGTGTGGACATGACACTGCTCATCAAGCCATGCTGTGGCAGGCGTCCCACACATAAAGTAGAGGAAGATGGGCACAGATGTTAGCTCAGGGCCAGTCTTCCTCACCAAAAAGAGGAGGATTGGCAGCAGATGTTAGCTCAGGGCTGATCTTCCTCAAAAAAAAAAAAAAAGAAACGGGCCTTTTTATAATTTATATTCTAGTGGGAGCACATATACACATAACTAAGTAAATAACCCAAAAGTGTGATAACTTCTATGAAGGAAATAAAGAGAATCATGCGATAGAGAAAGAAAGAGATTAGGGTGGCCTGAGAAAAATGTCTGAGGTGGCATTTAGCTAAGACCCAAAAGATGAGAAGAAATCAACTTTGTAAAAATTTGAGGGAAGAGAATAGCAGGATGGGACAAGAACAGGTTCAAAAACCCTCAAGCAATAAAGAGCTTGCCTTTGAAGAAACAGAAGAGTCCACAATGGCCAGTAATAGGAAGATCCAACTTAAGCAGAGATAGAAGTGGAAAATGAAATGCAAATGTTTCAATGTCATTGCATACTTCACCACTTAAATGTTATGGCTTGTGTTACACTTTATGAACCATGAACTAAACTTCCTGGATAGGAAACCACAAAGAAAATGAAAAGGGTCTTGTTTATGCAACCAAAATAAAATATGTATATATATACATCTACAGGTGTAGGGATGTCAAAAACATTCCAATACAGAAAGGCAAGTAAAACATTTTATCAAAGAATATCAAAATAAGTTATAAACACATGCTTGAATATACACATAGTCAGATGCCTGAGCAACGTGTAATAGAAGCTGTGGTGGTCATCTCTAGATCCCGACTGCCAAGAAACTCTAACTATTCAACATTCCAGTTGCAGACTTATGCCTTCCAGTTAGTCTTGGAGGGGACAAAAACTTCCATATATCAAGTTAACGTGGCATAGCACCTATGTAGAAGGCTATCATGTGGACAGAACTTTGGGCTTGTCTCTGGAGCCTTGTCTGCTCCATCTCCAATTACTGTACTAACAACACACGATTCTAATATTCCCATAGGATCACTTGAGAATTTTAATGATTTAATATGTTTTATAGTGAGTTCTCAAATCGTTTTCCTTTGCTCATTTCACTACTTAATGCTGAAAGAGAAGCACTATAGTGAGGAGAGGTTAAATTACGTGTTAATAAACACTGAAACTCCCAACCTCCTTTCCCATGTTTGGCTCTGAACATTAGTAGACAGGCTTCCACTCCTCAAACAGGATCCTGGAAGATACCTTCCTGGGAAAACTGAACAATCCAAGAAACAGCTGCAGATACTGAAAGGTGGAAATCCTCCAATGAAATGCTGGGTCCCTACCCAATCACCCTAAGGTGAGGATTACCTAGGGTGACCAACCATCCTCTTTTGCCCAAGACTATTGTGGTTTTAGTACCAAAATTCACGTGTCCTGGAAAACCCCTCAGATCAGGATGGCTGGTCACCCTAGGCACACCTGTGGACAAGTCCCACCCCTGAATACAAAGATTCCAATCAGTTTTTTGTGTCCTCCTTTTAAAAATGAATGATCATCAAACATTTCAGGAAAAACAAACACTAATGCAAACAAACAGAAAAAAGAACACAGTAAAAACTCTAACAATGCAAGAAGCCAAAGAAAATGATAGTGCACCCAGGAAACAGGAAACTATAAAAAAGAAAAGGAAAACAGAGCTCTTAGAACTGAAGTATGTGAGTCTCTGGTTTAAAAGGGTCCACTAAAACCCAAATACAATGCATGGAAAACACCTAGACCAAGGCGCTTCACTGTTAAATTTCAAAATCTTAGGACAAAGAAAAGTTTTTCAGGAAGGAGCTTCACATACAAAAGATCAAAATTCAGAATGCTATCAAGACTTCTCAAAAGCAGCTCTGGACCCTGGAAGACACTGAAAATGCTCTCCGAATTCTAAGGAAAAATTATCTTCAAACTAGAAGTCTAAGTCATTTTCTGACCTACTAGATTTTTTAAAAGATTTCTTCCCATATACCTCTTCTCAGGAAGATGCTAGAAGATGTGTTCCACCAAAATGAAAGGGATAAACCAAGAAGAAGAAAATGTGGGATCCAGGAAACAAGGAATCTAATCCAGGAGAAAAGTGAAGGTAATCCCCAGGATGGCCTATGCAACAGGCCTGCAGAACAACCATCCAGACTGGAGTTGAAGAAGAGAGAGTTCTGGGAGGAACGTCTCCAACAAAAAAAGAAACTGACTGATGACTCAAATGCATTGAGAGGATGTTTTTCACTTCTAGAGAATAGTTTTAGGATAAGTTAGGGATTAAAACATAGGAAACTAACGGGGCTGGCCCCGTGGCCGAGTTAAGTTCCTGTGCTCTGCTTCGGTGGCCCAGGGTTTCACCAGTTCGGATCCTGGGTGCGGACACGGGACCGCTCTTCAAGCCATGCTGAGGCAGCATCCCACATGCCACAACCAGAAGGACCTACAAATAGAATATACAACTATGTACCTATGGTGGGGGGGTGGGTTGGGGAGAAGAAGAAGAAGAAAAAAAAAAGATTGGCAACAGATGTTAGCTCAGGTGCCAATCTTTAAAAAAAAACATACACACACATAAGAAACCAAGCAAATAAAAGAGACAATCATTAACCCAGGGAAAACAAACAAACAAAATATACAAGAAGAGAAATGCAATCACAAGACCCCATAGGCTGTCATATGATATGATATAATAGGACATATTTACAGTTTCATTTTTAATCTTTAAGGTTGATAATATACTTATGTTCAAAATCATTTAAAAAGTGCTTCGAATACCTCCAATGAAGCATTCACTCCTAACGTTCTATGGACAGCGATCCAACAAAAGTCACAAGTGACCCAGGTGCCAAATCCCAGAATATGCAAACGTTCTATAGTAAACTTATAATCATCTTGACACGAGGAAGAAAAAGTTATTTAGAAAATTGTCAAAAATATTTGATGACGTTCTAATTATTCTAAATATTAAGAAATTTTAAAAAGCAGATTCTAAAACTTTATGTATGGTACACTTCCAATTGTGATTAAATATATATATATACATACTTAATAGGCAATATAATATACATAATATAAACGCATAGAAGAAAAACAAAAAGCCTAGCCACCAAAGTATTAAGCATGGTTGTTATCAGTAGTTTGAGTGATTTTATTTCCTCCCAAAATGTTTTCTATATTTACCAAATTCTCTATAACAAACCCATAATAGTACTTTTACAATCGGAAATACTTAAAAGTATCTGCATAAAGTCTCCTAATCCAGATTTTTAAACTTACCAGTAATAACGAAAATAAGCAGCTTAGGCCTGTTGGCACTTTGATCATTGAAGAGGTCAGTCCAGGGACCACATTTTAGAACTTGGGTTTCAACTCCACAACATAAAATGAATTCCTCATGTACAGGAATTTCTTCCTTAATTTCTGAGTCCATTCCTAAGTAAGGGGAGAAAAATAAAATGAAGAGTCACTAAACTGTAAAACCCTCAGAGCTTTATCTCCTCCTACCGCTTTACACCAACCTTGCACTCCAGTCTGTCTTGTCCTTGCATTTCCTCAGTGACCTCACATTTTTCTGCTCCTATAACTATGCTAATGTTTTATTCCTCAACCACTCCTGGAACACTTTCTCACCTTGTGTCAGTTATCGGTTTACTGCTTCAGCTCCAAATTCATCCTTCACTACCTTCTCTGAACAAATGGATCTCAGCCTTTTAAATATTTTTCCTCTGCCAGATGATAAGATGTCAAGCTTTGTCAGAAGAGTATGTGGAGAGACAGTGAAGGAGGAGGGGTTTTCTGTCCTGGATTCAATGTACTCTCTCAGCAGGTTTCGGGAGCACTTGCTTTTTTTTTCCCCCTCTGCTGCTCAGGCTGTGAGGTCTCTCTAGTGTAGTGATTTCCAACTGGAGACAATTTGCCCCCAGAAGACACATGGCAATTAAGATCTGGAGATAATTTTCATTGTCACAACCGGGGGATACTACCAGCATCTAGCGAGTAGAGGAGGCCAGGGATGTGCTTAACATCTTAGCACAGGACAGCCCTACACAACAAAGAACTATTTAGCCCAAAAGGTCAAACTCTGCTCCAGTGCTGGGTGCTACTCAGACAGCAGCAGCAATGTAGCAAGAGTCCTAACACCACAGGCTTGTGTCCCAGTCCAGGTGGCTGCTCCCTGCAGTCCCTCCTCAGCCTCCACCCACAGTTTTTTGTATCTTCCTCTTGAAAATGAATAGGTAATCAAAGATTACCAAACAGATCTCCAGTCAAACGCTGGAGGCACTGGCAGGGGGAGGCCTCTTCAACTAGCTGTTCCAGTAGCACCCTAAGCAGTGCCCCAATTTTCTCTGTACCCACCTACCAGCCTCAATTCACCTGTGCCCTAAGGGTTGTTACTTTCGCCCTCCCAACAGACACCGCATGCTCCAGGCTTCACAGCTGCAGCTGCACCCTGATTTAATCTGCACACCTGCCCATTAATCTTGGTCCACCTGCTGACACAGTGACTAAGGACCAGCTTTAACCCAGGCAACCTACCAAATTACTCTACCATAAAATGGGCTGCAACCACACTTTCTTCTATGAGATCTAAACTCCCCTTCCCAGTTTGTCCTTCCTTGAGCACTTTCTCTCAGCTCTCAGGTAACTTTTAGAGTTCTCTTTATATAGTAGCTTTATAGTGTCTCTCCTATCATAGCTTAATAATTCTTCATGCTAAACTAACCATTTAAGTTACTGTGTGGTTTCTGTCTCCTGAGTGGATCTAGATTGATATATCCCTCATGTGTCTACCCAAATTCTTGAATTGTGATTGCTCTTCAAATCTTTCCCATCTTAGACTCAGCTTAAATCCTACTTTCTATTTGAGTCTTCCCTGACGACCTCAAAGAAAGGAAACATCCTCTTCCTCTAAACTCAAAGTACCTGTCTTTATCATAAGTAGGCATAAGTAAAGATAGTCAGCTAAACTTTACCTAGTAATCTATGCACTTGTTAATCATGTCATGCCACACTCTATTTCTAAAATCTCCAAATATTTCTAAAACCTCACTTCTCTAGCCTGATGTTATGTTGCCCCTTCCATTTTCTTCATTTATGCCTTTATTACTTTTACTGTCATTTAGTGTATTTAGAAAGGGAGAAGAAATAAACATATATAACCCAACCTCCATGTGTAACCAAAAGTCCAAAACTGATTTCCTTAAATAAAACTACTTAGAAAATGAAAAATTACTTAAAAAGTGGGGATTCCTCTCCATTCAAAATATATTGACTAAATAAATAAAACTACCATCTCAACTTTTCTTATGGATTGATTTTTAGTTCACTAATAAATGTCACTGTAGCCCAATCTCTAAAACTATCACAAACACAGTCTATTTTTAAAGGCCTTATGACATTTATAAAGTGTTTGAAGCAATATTAGATTTAGCTGTTATACAGAGTATTAAATGAGAGCAGAGAGAGAAGACACTGGCTAAATTTAATATTTGCACCAGAAGAGAAACCAAAGTCATCAACTACGTTCCACTCATACTTAACTTCAAGTAAATGACATCTTGGGAGTTTGATTAGCCACAAATTTAATGAGAATTCAAGTAGATATGAAACTCAAACACAGCTTATAAAAATTGGAAAACAAACAAAAAATAACTACAACTCCAAGACACCTCAAATAAAATACCAGTGAACACAATGGAGTTAACATATGTATTTATAAAGCATTTTCAAATTTTATTTCACTTTTATGTTTCTGAATCTCACACAGCCAAACAGAAAAAGCAAAGGAAAATTTAAGGTACGAGAATTTGAATGCTTCCTTACCTAAGAATCCAAGGTAATTCAGTTCTGCAAACAACTGTCAGATTAACAAGGGAAAATGTTTTCTAATTATATCTTCTTAAAGGCTGATGGGCCCGCCTTCAGCCACAGCCTACAAGCAATCTTTAATGATGCCAGTTTTAATAAGCAGCAAGACTTAGGCTGGATAGAAACCAAGTGTGGATACAATCTGTACAGGTCAGACCAGCCTTGTTTGCTTAGATACAGGTGTTCATCTGCTTACAGAAATGAGTTTCTGATCTTATTTAGTAAAAGAATTTTTTCCAACTAAATCTTATATAAACCTAGACAATACATAAAATAGAAAAGCAGCATTTGATCAGTATAAATTTTAAGGTTCAAATTTATAATATTTATTTATTATAAAGTCAGCCAATGAGAACAATAAAGCTGTACTAATGAACAAAAATATCTGAAAGTGGAGTTATAAATGAGTTTTATTTAGCTTTAAATCCAAATAATGTCTGCATTTTATTCTGGCTACTGAGTAAGAATTCTGCTTTATCTATCCATGTAAGAACTGCAAAAAATAAATGTTTTTTAAAAACTGGTGTTGCAATGTCCAAATTGTCTTCAATTAAACAACATTACTCCTGAAAGAGAGGGAGTGAGAGAGTTTTCCTTTAAAGTTAAAGCACTACCAATATCTAGCAATAACTTGTACTATTTAACATGCATATAAGGCAGATAAGAAACTCCTGAAACTTCCCCAAATGACAGGAACTTTATACATAATATTATCAAATGTAAGTGGTGGGCTGTGTTATTGTCCCACAATTATACAGAGCAGAGCATACACTTTGCATGTGTCTGAGGCTTGACTGGCAATTAACCAGTGCTGTTCCTGCTCACTAGTACCAAAACTACTTGTAAAATATTTAGTGACTGGACAAGGAAAGATAAAGGCCCAGGGAAGAGATACAAAATTTCTAATTGTTATCAAAACACAATATGAAAAGTACAAATATATACAAAAATGGCAGTGGAAGCTTTTTTTAAAATTAGCCTAGTAGCAAACATTATCATGCTGGTTATCTGTGTATATTAAATGCCGGTATACAACAGAGAGGAGTCCGGGAGTTGTTCTAAATTAGAGGGTTTTTTTCCCAGTTTAAAATGTACATTAAAATTCAGTTTGATCCTCCCTTAGCTAGGAACTGTAGCTTGTTTTCAAACAAGCTTCCATTGAAAACAATTCGAAAAGCCAGAGAAAATATTGAAAAAAATATCTGTTCAAAAAATCAGTAACCATTAAAAGAATTGTACAAGGATGCATAATAATTAATAAAAGAGGAAATAGTAAAGAGAATTAATATAAAAACAAAAGCAGAAAAGTAATAAAGAACAGGTATACAAATAAATAAAAAATAAACATCAAATAATATATTTAAGCTCAACTATATCAGTAATAAGTTAAATGTAGACTAATTATGCTAATTAGATACAGGCAAAGATGATCAGATTGGGTAAAAATAAAACGAGTAACAACATGCTACTTATAAAAGATACACATTAAGAATAAGGACATATAAGGAATAAAAGTGAAAGGATGGAAAATAATATACCAAGCAAATACTAATCAAAGGAAGGACAGTGTAGCTATACTGAAATCAGATTTTAAAAGTAAACTTTAAAGTAGGAAGTAGAAAAGAGATAAACAGGGACATTTCATTATGACAAAAAATCAAACCACCAGGAGACCACAATAATTCTAAATGAGCATGCACCTAATATTTTAGCCTCCAAAGATATAAATTAAAAACAGAAGTAAAAGGAGAAATACATAAAACTACAATCATAGTGGAAGATTCTAATGCATCTCTTAGTATCTGATAGAATGAGCAAAGGAATATATCGACAAAAAACGTAGAAAATTTGAATAACATAATTAATATTTATGTTAACATGACATAACTGACATAGTGGTCTCCTCTCTATTTGAAAGTAGAGCATTCCTATGAAACCTTCCTAAGCTGAAATGGCGTAAAGCAAACAAGCAATTACCATTAATTTATATGGGAAAAATTTCTGAGTATTCCCATAGCCAAAATATAACCAACCAAGACAACTTGAAATGAAGCACAGATGCTCACAGATACAGTTCAAAGCCACGGCAGCCTGATGCTGAGATGCTAAGTATAGTTCCCAGGGAAGGAGCTTGGCAGCGCCACTTTCGCTGCTCACTGCCTCTAATGATGGCTGGCTGCAAAACAAACGGTGAAGGCTATTTTCGCCTTTTATTTTTGGTAAAAGCGAAAATCCTCTTCAGACTGCTTTCAGTTAGTAAAAATAGGTATTAATGTAGGTACTAAACAGGTACTAAAGCAAAGTGGCAGAAAGCAAACTTTCAGATAGTGGGGGAAACCTGTACATAGAACTCTTTTGCAAATAACTGCAAAATGTACATCCTTTTCAAGCGCACATAAAACATTTACCAAAACTGACCATACACTGGGCCAAACAGCAAGTCTCAACAAATTTCAAAGAAGTGAAATAACATAGAGTATGTTCTCTGTCCACAGTGGAAATAAGCTAAAAATAAATAACAAAAATAATAAGAAAGTCCTCCAATTTTTGGAAATTAAGCAATACACTTTTAAATGACTAATGAGTGAAAGAAGAAATCACAATGTAATTTAGAAATAATAATGAAAATATGATGTATCAAAATGTAAGGGATGCAGACAAAGTCATGAACGCAGGAAAATTCAAAGTCTTACAATGCTTTCTAAAATATTAGGGAAAAAGTCTGGAAATCAAGGATCTAACCATCTGTCTTAAGGAGTTAGAAAAACTAAATGAATCCAAAGAAAGAAAATAGAAAAAAGAACATAATAAAGAATAGAAATTAATGAGATAGGAAAAAGTTGACATTCCACAAGATTAACCAAAAGTTTGTTCTTTGAAAAGCCTACAAATAAATACACACCTGAGAAGACTCATCAAGAAAAAGGGCACAAATAACCAATATCAGAAGTGAGAAGAAGATATCACTCCAGCTTCTAAGGACATTAAAAAGATAATAAAAGAATATTATGAAGAACTTTATGCCAATAAATTTGATGCAGGCAAATTCCAAGACAAACAAACACAAAGAGGTTGGAAAAACCTTAATAGTCTTCTATCTACCAAAGACATTGAATCCATAATTCCCAGTCCAGATGAGTGTTAACACTTAAGAAAGAAATAATACCAATCTTACAAAGTTGTCCAGAGAAGAGAAAAAGAGGGACCACTTACCAACTCATTTTATGAGGCCAGCAAACCTTGATATCAGTAACTGAGAAGGACATTATAAGAAAGGAACACTACAGGCCAACTTCTCTCATGAACATAGATGCAAAAACTCTACTCGAAACATTAGCAGACCAAATCCAGTGATACAAGACAACCAAATTATGTATATATCAGAAATACAAGGTTGTTTAAACATTCAAAAGTTAATCAACTTACCACATTAACAGAATAAATGGAAAAAACCATATAATCACTTCAACCAATACAGAAAATACATTTGATAAAATCTAATTCAGAGTCATGAAAAAATTCTTAACAAAGGAGAAATAGAAGAATCTTCTTATGAAACATAATTATCTACAAAAACAAAAAACCTACAGCAAACATTTTACTAAGGGTGAAATACTGAAAGCCCTTCTGAGTTTGAGATCAAGACAAAGAAGTCTGTTATTATCAAGTCTATTCTACACTGTACTTGAAGTCCTAGCCAATGCAATAAGACACAGAAAAGAAAGAAATCTGTGTGAATTGGATAAGAAGAAAAAAACTGTTATTATTCACAAACAACAAGATTATATATAAGGGTATTCCAGTTACTCTTGCTGCCTAACATACTACCCCAAAACTTAGTGATTTAAAACTATCATTTTATTATACTCATGGATTCTGTGGGTCAAGAATTGAGAAAGGGCACAATGAGGAGAGCGTATCTCTAATCTGTAATGTCTGGGGTCTTGGCTGAGAAGACTCAACAGCTGGGTGTGATATGTTCACTGGGGGCAAGAGTCATCTGGAAGTATTTTTATTCAGATACCTGATGACTGATGCTGCTAACACTTTCATCTGGGTGCCTCACTGACGTGTCAAACTTTACCTGTTAAAAATCAAAATCATCTTCTTTCAAAAATCAACCCTATACACCTGACATCCTGATTTCTATGTTGCCATACAGAGCATCTTTATTTTCCCAGTGACCTAACTCGAAAGCTTCTTTGACAGTTCTTACTGTATTTCGGAGGAATAATCATAGGTGAGAAAAAAAAAAAACCCATCAAAAGAATGAAAAGGAACAATTAGAAATGGGCATGAAATAAGATATATAGTTATGAAAGCCAGAGGAGAATGTTTCAAGAAAGTTAGGGGCTGGTAATGAAAATTTTAAAATATATAAATGTCAAAGAGTGAGAGAATTAGAAATAGTAAAAACTCATATTTTAAAAGTACTTTCTGTAAGCCAGAGCACTGTGCTAAATGCTTTATAAATATCATATCACTTAATCCTGACAACAATCCTATGAAATGGGTAGTAGTATTTCCTCCCTCTACCCAAATAAAACATGTGAGGAGAAAACTGATTGAAAGACATTAAAGAATTTGCCTAAGTTCACACAATTAGTAAGTTGGAATGTGGTGGAGCCAGAATTTGAACCCAGATGTCTGAATGACTCCAGAGCTCACATTCTTGTTTTATAAATTTTACTTATATATGCACATATATAATTTCACTTAAATGGATAAATGAGACATAATATATGCTGAGATCTTTTTAAAATGCTCAATTACTTTTTAATCCTTTGCATGCCTCATCTCTACTGCTCCTTCTCATCTCCATGAATAATACTCCTAAACTTATGTTATTTACTCAGTATAAAGTCTTCCGTATTCTTCTATAATCACATACAAATATACGTAAGCATTTATATATATTTTAATACATATGAGTTGTCTGTGTTTGAATAAATAGGAGTATATTGTACATACTTCTATACATTTTGCTTTCATACTTAACAACACATGAAAATTCTGCCAAGTCACGTAGTATAACACTATTTTATTATTTTTAATGGTTCTATAACGTGGATCATAATTCATATCACTATCTCCCTGTTGACAGGCAGTCAATTAGTTTCCAGTGTTCTGGAACAATGTTGCAATAAGTATCCTTAAATCCCCACGGTCTTACATATATCCATCTACACCAGCTCTTTTGTTTCTAACCTGATTCCCAAGTGTGGAATTACTGGGTTGAATTTTAATAAGTGTTGCCAGATTGCTTTCCAAAAAGAGTGTAAGAATCACATTTCCTCTAGCAATCTAGGGAAGTATCTTTCCCCCTACGATCCTATCAACAATAAGTAGTACCGTTATTTTTAATTCTTGAAGTCTTTGGGTATAAAATATCTCACTCTTTAATTTGCATTTCTCTGACTACTAGTGTATTTGAACATTTTTTCATATTTGCTGGCCTTCTGGACTTCCTTTTCTGTGAATTGTCTATGCATATCCTTTGCCCAGCTTCCAAGTCGGTTACCTTCTTATTGGTTTGTAAGAGAACTTGGCATACTGCTGATATTAACTCTTTTCCAAGCTCCTATATTTCACGTATAGCTTTCTAGATGTTTATTTTAATTTTTGTTTTTTACATTTAACCCTTTAATCCATTTAAATAAGGATCCAACTTTGTTTTCTTTCAGATAGAGAGCTACTTGTGCTAATACCATTTAATAAAGAAACCATCTTTTCCCCACTGAATTAAAATATAATTTTTTTCCTGTATTAAGTTTTCATACTTACTGGGAAAGAGCTTCTTAATCACAATACTATACTGTCAGTAAACCTGGTAATTGGTCCATGGTTAATTTTTAACTATTTGGTAAGGGCAGAAACCAAACTGACAGAACCAAGAGTCAGTATTACCTAAATCTCAAGTATGGCCACTAAAAGTTACCTGTTCTACTTAAAATCATCAGTGTTATTCAAGGGAAAATGGGGAAAGGAGGGAGCTTTTGGAATCTGGAACTATATCACAAAACTCTTTTAAAAGTTTTAATGAGCAAATGTAAATTTTTCATTTAATTTTTGATTCCTGGTTTCTTTTTTCTGGAGTTTCAAAATTCCCACTCAACCTGCTAGTAAGGTTCTACAATTTGCCATTTACCGAGGCCTAAAATCCCTTCTTCATTTCCTTCCCCATTTCCCCTTTACTAGGGTTTCCAAAAGGCAATTGCCTGGAACAAGAAGAGAAAATTTACATCTTCTTGGTTCTGCTAATTACACAGATAACTTTGCAGTGAAAGTTTAAAATCTTGAGTAAGATGACTAGTTTATATACACAAATAATCTAAGGCTATCATTATTTTTTCCCAGAAATTACGTGGATATTCAAAGTAGCTCTTCTGGAAGGATAAAATGAAATGCTTTTCAAAAAGCAAGAACCAAATGTAATTATAGAATTGAAAGTATAATAAAAGTTTTAAAACTTGCTGTATGAGTTCAATAGTAGAGTTGAACTGCCAGAATAGGATCATGAACTTGAAGACATATCAATAGAATTTACTCAGTCTGAACAAGAGGAAAACAGACTGAAAAAAAAAAGAGCAGAATCTCAGGGACTTGTAGGAAAATAATAAATGATCTAATATTTGTATAATCAGAGTCCCAGAGAAATAGGAGAAAGACTGCTGGGCTTAAAAACACTTTAAAAAATAACAGATGAGAGTTTCTCTAATTTAGCAGAAGACATAAACTTACAGATTCAAGAAGCTGAGTTAATCCCAAATAGGATAAAACCAAAGAAATACAAAACACATCACAGTCAAATTCGAGAAAACTAAAAACAAAGAAAAATCTTAAAAACAGCCAGAGAGAAATGACATATTACATATAGACATAGAGAGGAACAATAATTTGAATGTCAGCAGATTTCTTTTCAGAAACCAGGGATTCCAGGAAGAAGTGGCACAACATTTTTCAAGTACTAAAGGAAAATAACTGTCAATCCCGAATTCCATATCAGACAAAACTATCCTTCCAGAATGAAGGGGAAATAAAGATATTCTCAGATGAAGAAAAACTAAAGGACTCTGTCACCAACAGAACTATCCTTAGGAAGTTCTCTAAACAGAAAGGAATAAGTGAACAAGGTTTAACTTCAGAAAAGGAAGAACAATGGATTGAGTAAAAGCAGCAGTAAATATAATGGACCATCCTTCTCTTCATAAGTTTCTCAAATCAGAATTGATGGTTGAAGCAAAAGTCATAGCATCATTTGATGTGGGGCTCAATGTATGTAGAAGAAATATGATAATTATATTTAAACAGTGGAGGGGGTAAAAGGACACGTAAATGTAAGTAAGGTTTCTACGCTTCACTTGAGGTGGTAAAATGTCAATACAATAGGCTGTGTGATGTTATGTATGTATACGTTATACAGGGCAACCACTAAAAAGAAGTATACTAAGTGACACACTCAAACACACTATAAGTAAGTCAAATGGAATTCTAAAAATATTCAAGTAACCTACAAGAAGGGAAGAAAACAGAAACGGAAACATGATAACAGAGAAAACAAACATAAACAAATAATAAAATGGCTGAATTAAGCCCTAACATATCGATAATTACTTTAAATATAAATAGTCTAATTTTACCAGTCAAAAGGCAGAGATTGGTAGAATGGACGTAAAGAGAAATGACTCCCAAAAAACATGTTTACAAGAAACTCAATTCAAACAAAACAACACTGGTAATTTGAAAATGAAAGAATGGGAAAAGATATATCATGCTAATATTATTGTTTTTTAAAACAACACTGGCTATATTACCGTCAGATAAAGCAGACTTCAGAAAAAAGAAAATTACTGCACAAAGAGAGACATTTCATAGTGATAAAAGGATTAATCCACCAAGAAGACATCCTAAATGTATATGCACTGAACAACAGACAGTCAAAATATATGAAGCAAACACCAACAGAACTTAAAGAAGAAACAGAAAAATCCACAATGACAGGTTGACACCCTCAGCAGTGAAAAGAACTACTAGACAGACAGACAATCAACAATGTAAGGAAGAAATGAACACCATCAACCAACAGGATGTAATTGACATCTAACAGCAGAATACACATTCAAGCGCACATGGAACACTCAACAAGATACACCGTATCCTGGGTCATAAAACAAACGTAAATTTAAAGGAACTAAAATCATACAGCCTATGTCTTCTGACTATAACAGAATAAAACCAGAAATCAACAGCAGAAAGACAACAGGCAAATCTTCAAACACTTGAAAACTAAAAGACACACTTCTAAATAATCATGGATCAAAGAGGAAATTTCAAAGGAAATTTTAGGAACATACAAAACAGTGAAAATGAAAATACAACATATCAAAATTTGTGAGATGCAACGTAAGCAATGCTGAGAGGGAAATTAATAACACTATATGCTAACATTAGAAATGAGAAAAGATGTCAAATCAATAGACAATAGGAAAAGAAGAACAAAATAAACTTAAAGCGAGCAGAATGAATAAAATGTTAACTATCAAAGCAAAAATCAGTAAAAATGAAAATAGAGAAAAATCAATTAAATAAAGAGCTAGTTCTTTGAAAAAGAGCAATAAAATCAATAAATCTCCACCAAAAAAGATAAAAAGAAGACACAAATTACTAATATCAGGAATGAAATACGGGTTATCACTGAATATCCTATAGAACACTATTACCCTGATACCAAAACCAGATACAGACAGTACAAAAAACAAAACTACACACCAATACCTCTCATATGTATACCTTAACAAAATATTGGCAAATAGAATCCAGCAGTGTATAAAAAGAATTATATACCACGATCAAGTGGGATCTATTCCAAGTATGTTCAACATTTGAAACTCAGTCAATGTAATTCACCATACCAAGATGCTAAAGCAGAAAAAGAACATATAATCATATGAATTAACTAAATATACACCATATGACCCAGCAATTGTACTCCTGGGCATTTATCCCAGAGAAATAAAAACGTGTTCACACAAAAACCATCACAGAAAGGTTCATCGCAGTTCTATCTGTAATAGCCCACAACTGGACACAACCCAACTGTCTTTCAACAAGTGCATGGTTAAGCAAACTGTAGTACAGCCACACCACAAAACACTATTCAGCAATAAAAAGGAACAAACTATTGACATACTCAACAAGTTGGATGGATTTCAAAGGAATTACGCTGAACGAAGAAAATCAATCTCAAAAAGTTACATACTATATGATTATATTTAGACTACATTCTTGAAATAGACAAAATTATAGAGATGGAGAAGAGATTAGTGGTTGCCAGGGGTTAGGGACTGGGGTAGGAGGAGACGGCTGTGGCTATAAAGTGGCAGCATGAGGGGACCCTGTGGTGATGGAATAGTCCTGTATCTTGATTATAGTAGTGGTTATATGAAGCTACAGACCTGTATAGACACAAACAAGGCTTGTAAAACTGGTGAAATCTCAAATTCTGTGGATCATACCAATGTCAATTTCCTGGTTTTAAAATTGTGCTACAGGTATGCAAGACGTTACATTGGGGAGGTTAGGTACACAGAGATCACCTTGTACTTAATTTTTTTGCAATTTACTGTGAATTTATAATTATTTCATTTAAAAAAACTCTTCTTTTTAAAAAAAAAAACATCTAATTACGCATGTATTTATTTAATCATAATTGGTTTAAGTTGAATGAAAGAGAAAAACTGGGAATCTTACCACATAGCCACATGTAAGCTTCCAAACACACAGCTGCAAGTCAACACATAATACAGATGCATGAACAGAACCTTTTTTTACAATCAGCTGTAACTACAGATCTCCTTGACTTAGAATTGGGGTTATAGGTTCCCAATAAACCTATCATAAGCTGAAAATATCCTAAGTATCCATTCAATACACCTAACCTACTGATCATCATAACTTAGCCTAGCCTACCTTAAAGGTGCTCAGAACACTTACGTTACCCTACAGTTGGGCAAAATCATCTAATGCAAAGGCTGTTTTATAATAAAGTCTTGAATATCTCATGTAATTTATTGAATACTGCACTGAGAGTGAACAACAGAATGGTTGTCTGGGACAGAATGATCGTGAAGTGTATTGGTTATTTGCCCTCGTGACCGCGTGGCTTACTGGGAGCAGCAGCTTGATGCCACTGCCCAGCATCACAAGAGAATATTGTACTTCATGTCACTAGCCTGGGAAAAGAGCAAAATTCAAAGGATGGTTTCTCCTGAATGCATATCACTTTTGCATCATCATAAAGTCAAAAACTCTTAAGTTGAACCATTCTAATTTGGGGAACGTCTGTATTAAGCTTATATTCATCTCATCTTTCTCCAGAATAACATATTAAAGGAAGCAATCATTTTCTATATCTTGACGTGATGACAATCTCACCAATTACAACAAAACTGCCTTCTTTTTCTGCAATTCTTTCACTTGTGAAGCACATTCTCATTCTTCTTATCTGACCTTAGCAACGCCTGCAAAGTAGGCAGCACAATCAATCAAATAAGAAATTGAAGGTCAAAGATTTTTATATTATTTGTCCAAGGTTATAGGGCTTTTAAATGGCAAAATCAGTTCTACAGTCTTCTGACTCCTACTCCAATATTTTCCAGTCACATGTTATTCCAAAATTTTATGCAATACTATAGAATCCGAAGGATAAATAGCATAATATTGTAGGAGAAAGTCAGAGTGGGAATGAGAACGATGCACATTACACCAATATTCTGTGCAACAGTTTCTTGTTCCTGCTTGACAAGTGGTCATGAGCCCAGTAATTTTACAACTTTTACATTTCATCTAATTTTGCCATTTTAATGACCACATACTAACCTCCAGTGAGATTCTTCTCAAACCTGTGCAACTGGGTCAGAACAGCAAGTTTACACGATGAATATAAAATCCATCACCACTGCCGAGGAAATATCAAAGCTAAAGCACATACTACACTCAGGATGAACTTGAAGAATTATCTTTATTTGAAAAAGGCAAAAAAATTCTTTTTCATAACTCCTTTACTGGTTTTAAGCCACCAACTATTACATCAAAATTTATTGTAATCATACAAACAAAAAAATTTTTTTAATGTGCCAGAAAGCAGTTTTCAGTTTCTAGACATCAGTTAAAGCCAAGAATTTCAAAAATTTGCACAAAGTACTCTACTTACATATTAAATACACTCATTAAAAATAATATACTAATTTTCCTTTGGTTGAAGTATACTTGAGAAAGTAGATTTTGTAATTAGCACTTAATTCTAAATATATTATAGCAATACTACAAATGAGAAAATGCAAGGCTCAATCTTTTAAGAAAGACAAAGAAAGTCACCCAGTCTGAAGGCCTAAGTTATCATACTACCAATTTTAGACGTGTTCCTTGATTGTCCCCTAGAATCCTACATGCTGGGAAGAAAGGCCTTAGAAGGCCTGCAGGGCTTCACCTTTAGGTGGAAAAATGGGCAAAAATCCAAAAGAGACATTCTTATCATTTCAGAAAAGTTTTTTTTTTTTTAAAGCTTCATGAATAAGGATTCCAGAGATTTTTCTAACTTTGCTGGGTTTCTTTTTGTTGCATCTGTCTCTTTCACCACAGGGATCTGCTCTTAGAACCAAAATGGTAATAACTAAAAACCCAAGGGTGAGTTTACAGTTAAGGCTTTAAGGGTGAATGAAGAGCAGTGTGACCACCAGATGCAAAGAACATCAAGAGAGCTGTGAAGTGCGGTCGTTGTAGAATAGCTGACGTTTATTGAGCGCTTATTGTGCTTAGAGCACTGTTCTAAGTGCTATACGAATGACCTTAGTTAACAAAACAAGCTTATCAAGTGGATACTAATGTACCCCATTTTACAGATGAGAAAAATTGAGGCACAGACTACCTCCATAAAATACCAAGATGCGCCGCAATGGTAGAGGCAAAAAGCCTCAACGGTTTCGCCAAAATGCTCCGCTCTAAATTGAAGGGAGCAACAACCTCCGTTCTGACTTCGGCTGCATAGCGAAATATTAAAGCAACTACTGTTGAACCTCAAACGTGTGGTTAGGGGAGTTTCAAGTTCAGAGACTAGTCCGAGAGTCACTTCTCAAGGGTACCTGGTCTAACAAATTGGGAGACACAGGGGGAGGAGGAGGCAGGAGGAGGGAGGCTGAGCCTGCTGAGAAATCTGAGTCCAAACCAAAAGAGCCCTTAATGACCCCGCTGATGGACAAGTAGGGAAACTAAGACCTGCTGAGGGACGACAGTGACTTGGCCAGCGCTAGAAGCTTAGTTGGTACAAAAACTCAGATCTCTGGAGTCCCCGGCCCACACTCTGGCCCCTCCTAGTCACTACTTCCCGGCCAGCTGCCCAACGTCCTGGCCCCTACTCCCTAAGGCGACCGCTGTAAGACCCCCGACAAGCACGCTGCAGTTGGCAGTACCAGTGGTACCTTGCCGCGCCCAGAGGAGCGATCGCTGCGCCAGCAACCCAAGGGGCTCCCGGCCAGAGCGGCTCCGAACCCCAGCGCGGTCGCGGTCGCAGCACTGTTGTCTACGCCCCTGCAGGCTGACTGGCCAGGGGCAGCACCGCCTCTGCGAGGAGCCATGGAGAGGAAGGGCTCCCGCTCCTACTGCCCTGCCTGGCCGTCCTTCCTCTGGTAAAGTCACCCCGAGGGCAGTGGATACCACCTCACCTGTCCGCCTAAAAGCAGCGGGCTCTCCCGTCACGGTCCTGGGAGGCGTCACCAGGTCCGAAGCCCCGTCCCCTCTGACGTCACAGCGCCGCGCCGCGCGCGTTTAAGACGCACGGTGTGCCGGGGATTGCAAGATTCTTGACCTTGGCTTGGGGCCTGTGGCCCGAGTGCAGCGAAATCGTTGGAGGGTGTTCCTGTGCTGGAACTTTCTTTTCCCTTTCATTTGAATTTCATCCGCCTCTTATTTCAGTCATCCTTGATATACTTCCGGCTCCCCATCTCCCTTCTCTATTGCTCCCCTTTTTTTCACCTGCCGGTTTTACCCTTCCTCTGCTGATGGTTGTATCTCTTCCCTTCACCAGGTACACGTGAAAGTTGATTCTCAGTTGAACTTGTTTATTAGTATTAGTATGGCCAGCCTCTGCTACTCTGCACTTTAGCAAAATGCTGAAAATGTCTATTCCAGAAGTATTTTGCACTTACCACACCCAAACTCCCTGAAGACAGGTCACATTCATCTTGTCACCTGTTGCATCCTTGGCACCTGACACATAGTAAGGTGATGAGTATATATTCTCCAAAAATGCAATAGGGAATATGACATAGTTTTGTAGCCAGGGGGAGAAGCAGAGAAGTAGACCAGCGAATCAGTGAATCTCACCCACACATAGAAAAGGACCCTTGATCCTTTTGTATTCAACATCTCAGTAATATGTACCACACCCAACTAGTTGTTGGCAGTAAACTGGTATCTCTTCTTCATTACCTCTCCCCTTTTCAGTTTTACTTCCTAAATACGGTAATTAACCAGAGAAGTTTAGAAAAAGCCACTCACTGTGCTTTTCATGAATTAACTAATTTTTAATCTTCACGGCAACCCCATGAGGTCAATTTTCACATGTGACCATAGTCTGGAAGCACAAATATACAAAATAAATGAGTGGTTACATTATAAGGACATTACACGATATGTTCAGGGTGTTGTCCCTCATTACTAATGCACAGCTCAATGTGTGTAAAATTCCAATGAGCGTGATTCACTAACGCAGCATTTCTTTCAGTCTTTGAATATGCATTTGCGGTGTGTCGCTGAAGTGATTTATGTCTCTGATTTCATCGAATAAACCTATGCCAGAAAAATTAACCATAGGGGTTCAATCTTTTTAAAAAAATCTGTCTTTCCAGACCTTTGGCAACTCTGTATTATTATCCCCATTTTACCCATATGTAAAATGCAACACAGAGAAATTAACTTGCCCAAGGTCACTTGGCAGAGCCAGGCTCTACTATCCTATATACAGTTCTGCATTGCTTAATGAAGGGGATATGCTCTGAGAAATGCATCATTTGGCAATTTTGTTGTTGTGTGAATATCATAGAGTGTACTTACACAAACCTGGATGGAATAGCTTACTACACACCTAGACTATGTGGTACTAATCTTATGGGACCACTCTTCTATATGTGGTCTGTTGTTGACTGAAACATCACTATGCGGCACATGACTGTACTCCGTTGTGGTTGGCTGAGTTCTCACTACCTCTGTCATGGGTGAAGCACTTATTCTTCCACATCTGGACTGCTTGCAACAGCCTCCTCATTGTTTCCATGTCTTCTGTCTTTCCTTGCTGTGTCAGGAGAGCCATGCACCCTTCAGTGAAACTTTCATGCTTTCCCATACACTGTTCTCTCTGCCTGGGTGCTCTTCTCCCTCCCCTCCTCATTCCCCCACCCTCCTCAGACTACCTCCAACACATGATGCAATTCACTTTTGAATGGCTTTCCCTGATGCCCCCAGCCCTGGGGAGGTCCCTTCTTTATACTCTTGTATCACTAATTACATTCTTCTATTAGGATCCTTATTTGTCTACAGCACCAGGATCCACTGTGAGATCCTAGAGGACCTCTTCCTTCTTTCATCTGTATGTTTCTATGTCTAGAATAGGGTCTGATACATGGTAAGCATTCCATAAATGTATGTTTAAATGACTCCACTCAAGTAGTGAGTGGAAGCCTATAGAATCCATTTGGCACGTGTTCCAGGTAAATGTGTATTGTGGAGCTTTTATGTGCACATCTTCTTTTCCACATTAGTTTCCAGGCCCAATTAAGACAATGTTTGCCCTGCAAATTGTGCTCTGTACAATCTTTAAGTAAAGACTGTGTTAAAATTCTTGTGCATGTATTCGTTTATTTGAAGGTCTGGGGTATTTTGAAATCATCTTTTCTAGTGTTATCCTCTATCAGTGCTTCTCAAATTTTAGTGGGTGTAAGATTCATCTGGAAGAGTGTTAAAACAGAAATTCTGATTTAGTAGGTCTTGAGTGGGGCCTAGAATTTGCATTTCAAACAAACTTAGAGATGCTGCTGCTGCTTCTGCTGCTACTGCTGTTCCTTAGATCACACTTTTAGTAGCTTTGCCCTATATGACAATCATAGAGAAAATGGTTGGTGGGAGGGTTATAGTCTCGATTTATTGTAATTTGTGCCTAAGAATATGTATAATTGCCATCACTTCCAGCATTTACAACATATGTTGCACAAAAATATTTCTTGGGAAATGGATTTGTGCCACAGCAAATTCATTCATTTATTCATTCTTTCAAAAAATCAGTATATATTGAATGCCTGCTATACACTAGGGACAAGAGGGATCTTTGCTTTCTTGGAAGGCCAGCAGATAATAAACAAACAAACAAGAAAGTAAATAAGAAATAAGGAAGAAAGTAATAAAAGAAAATTAAATGTCAGTGTGAAAGAGTGGCTAAATTAGGTTGGGTGGTCAGGGAGGCATCTGAGCTGAGTCCTAAATGGTAAGGAATCAATCAGAAGATGTAGTGGAAGAGGTTCTAGCATTCCTTCTCATTCCCTGTCTCCTTTAATACTAGCTGCCTAGTATACTAGAGCACTGTCCTTGATCCTCTTCTCTATCTAAACCGTCTCCCTAGGTGATTGCATCAGTCCCATTGCTTTAAATACCCCTTATAGACAACTCTCAAATTCACTTCTCCATCCTAAACCACTCCCATGGGTTCCGGGCTTGTACATCAAAAGGCCTACCTAACATCTCCACTTGAAAGCCAAATAGGCATCTCAGAGGTACCATAGCCCACACAGAAGTATTGATTTCTGGAATACATCCAGATCTGAGGACAAAGTGGAAACAGGATCTGAAGAACAGTTGGGAACCCAGGCAGAATTTTCTCTACATCTCTTGACTTCACTCCTTTCTGGGCATCTGTTTCATCATTCTTTGATCCCAAAGCAGCATGACAGAATATAGCTGTTTGTGGCTCATGCAACTTATGTTGTAGACTGAAGAGTCATTGGTGCTGTTCAAATAGTTTCTGTTTCCTACCTTCTAGGCACGTGGTAGGATTGCCGTTCCCTTATAGTTACGCAGGGATTGCAGGGGCTGGGCGTGCCAAGGGGCTGTGAGCAGTTCTGGTCAATGAGTTGTGAGGAGAAATGTGTCAGTTCTAGGCTGAGCAGTTGTTTCCTTGTGTGAGATTCTTCAAAGCTTCACTTTTCCTTTGGCAAGGTGATGGCAACATTTGAGATGGTGCCTGTCCCAATAGCTTGTGTCCTTGAGTAGCTACTGCTGTGGAAAGCCAACTGACCAACCTGTGACGAACACATGTGAGAAAGAACTAAAACTCTGTTGTTATTTTTGGTGTTATTTGTTTCCACAGTACAACAAAACCTGTCCAGATTGATACCAGGGAGAGCCACATAGACAGGCTTTTTTTTCTCACTTTCTTGATTTTAATTCCAAATACCCGGGGAGAATTTCTGATTGGCTCAGCTTGGGTCTGGTGTCCTGCAATTGTCCAATCATTAATGACAAGCACTAGGGATCATATTGTGCCTTGTACAGAGGGGCCATCTGCTACAGTTAAGGGGGTCATAGTAGGCAGGCAAACATTCAACTAAGGTGTCTACTATAAGCACACGTGGCTATAAAATTAGACTATTGTATACCAAGTTGAAAACAGTAAATGGAAAGGAAACACTTTCACCTTTTACATAAAAATTTTAGACTCTCATTATTCATTCAATGTTTATTGACTATCCATTACATTCTAAACACTCTTCCATGCACTGAGGACACAAGGGCAACCCAAAGAGAAAAATCCTTGCTCTCACAGAAACACATAAACAAATCATATTAACGTATAATGACAGTGGAAGGGGAACTAAAAGGCAAGGTGAGAGGTAGAAAGTGAGGAATGTGTTTGTTACCTATTGTTGTTTAACAAATTACCCCAAAGCACAGACTCTTAAGACAGCAAACATTTATTATCTCTCACAGTTTCTGAGAGTTGAGAAGCCAGGAGCAGCCTAACTGGGAGGACCCAGCTCAAAGTCTTTCATGAGTTGCGTTCCAGCTGGTTGGTCAGGGCTGCAGACATCTCAAAGCTCCAGTGAGCCTGGAGAATCCACTGCTAAGCTCAATCTCTTGGTTGTTGGCTGGCCAGCGTTCCTCCCTGGCTGTTGGTGAGAAGCTTCAGTTCCTCACCATGTGGCCCTCTCCGTAGTGCGGCTCGCAACAGGACAGCTTGCTTGTACCAGAGGAAGAGATCTGAGAGAGAGCAAGAGAGCGCCCAAGACAGAAACCACAGTGTTTTAGAACCAAATCTCAGACCTGACAAACCATCACCTCTGTATGCTATTTAATATCACTAGGATTACACAAGCCTGCAAAGCTAGAAGACAGGGTTCATTTGGGACCATCTTGGAGAATGGTTACCACAATGGTGCACTGTTTTGTATCATGAAAGCAAGAAAAATCGTGTCTTAAGAGGCAAATTTGAGATCTGCACGAAGAGGGGAAGCAGATGCAGGATAATGTGATGGGGCGAATTCCGTCTAACATCTCTCTCGTTTCCTTTCTGAATTCATGTCTCATATCTTCTGAACGGTCATGAGACAATCATATACTCCTTTGATACTCTCTCTGTAGTGTCTATTATCTTGAACTGATATTTAACTCCCACACAGAACTTTTTAAACAACTTAAAGTTTTCTCTAAACCTGGACACTTTAGGAAATACTACCAGTTTTAGAGGTAAAACCATGTTGTTCAATTAGTTGTTAATTAGCTCTAATAAATTACTGATTTGTATTCAAGTTAAAATACTGATTTATTTTTTCCTAATATTAATTTTTTTTTTTGAGGAAGATTGGCCCTGAGTGAACATCTGCTGCCAGTCCTCTTTTTGCTGAGGAAGATTGACCCTGAGCTAACATCTGCCCATCTTCCTCTATATGTGGGATGACTGCCACTGTGTGGCTTGATAAGTGGCGCATGGGTCCACGCCGGGAGTCTGAACCGGGGAACCCTGGGCCACCGAAGTGCGGCAGGTGAACTTAACTGCTGCGCCACTGGGCCAGCCACAAATAACTCTACTTTTTGAAACCTGGTAGACATTAGTGGAAGGCACATAGAGGAATGTGTAATCCTGTATGATGTATTTGGTTGGATAACAAAGTTGAGCATAGTGCCACCTGAGAAATGGAATAGAAAGTGGCATTTTGGCTGATAACATGAGCTTTGGATAAACAAAACTGGAGCAGTGTGTGGCATGGAGGGCATATTTTCTATTGTCTAGGTAGCATCTATCTCCCCTCCTCACTTTTGAACAGTATTTATCCTTTCCCCAAGTATTTTTCCTTTCTTGTGTTTAAGGGAAGTCTCCCGGATGGGCCTGATTGGCCTAATCGATCATCACATTCCCTTTCCCTGGCCTCACTTACTGATTCCAGTCTGGATCTGTGACCTAAGCCAATTCTGTCAGGGCCATGGAATTCTGGGAACTTGTGCTTTTTGTCCTCGTGGACAATGTGAAACTATGAGGCCTGGAACTGCTGCAGGCATTTTGCCTCCATGATGAAAGTAAGGAGAAGTATGGCATTGAGAGAATCACAGAGAAATGGAGGCAGAGTCATGATCCATCACGCACGAGGCCTGCCAATCTCTGGACTTCCCAGTTGGATTAGCCAAGAAAGCCCTATTATTGTTTAGGTCAGTTTCAGTCGTGTTTTGTTATTTACAGCAGAGACTCTCCTAACTGATAGATCCTGACCCACCCCAGGGGTATCTGGGGACTCATTACAAAAGACATCAGGGGCTGATGAGCCCTTTCATTGCTCTAGCAGTGGCCACAAAAAGATGCAAGGCAGTGTTTTCTGATTATTTAACTTTATGACTGGGTGGCAAGGCATAATTTATGGAAAGAAAGCTTCAAAATGTAAATTGAGGCTTATGTAGAATAGGTTAATTATGGAACTCTAAGGAAGGTAAAAGACCAGAAGGAGGGAGAAACTTTTGTCAAATAATAGTAATGGCTAATATTTATTGGACATTTCCTATGTGCCGTTTTGTGCTAAATGCTTTACATTGGTCTAGAAGGGGAAGAGAAGCTTGAAGACAGAGTTCAGGATGATGGTCTCGGAGAAATGGTCCCGTCTTTGCCCAATCCATATGGACTCTTGTCCGAGTCCTAGGGAAAGAAGGACTATAGTGAGAAACAGAAAGAAGTAATTTTCCACAAAACTTATGAGAGATTTTGGGATCCCAAGGCAGTACTTCTCAGGAACCACTGTGACAGAGTATAGTACCCAGGAAGAGGGAATTTGCCTCTTGATCAGAGAAGCTTCGGTGCAGCATCTCACAGACATGAAATGATTTCAGGGGACTATCAATCACATGCAGCTCTTACAGGGAAGAAGTTATGTGGGACTACCTCAGAGCCTCCTGGCATTTCGTGGGCAATGCCATTGAAGAGGAAGAGAGGAGAAAAGGTTGCATTTCTGATATGGCCCAGATCAACTATGCAGAGACCCTTGAAGACAACTCCTAGGAACTATCAGAGTTGTCGGGGGCCCTTTCATGGAGGAGAGAGAGGAGTTGGGGACACTTTACAGAAAGGATGGAAAGACCACAATAGTCATGAGGAGTGAGACAGAGAAATGGGTAATGCTTGGATCTTTATGATAAGAGAGAATATTTCTGGTGGATGTTATGAGAAGGTTAGAAGGACCTGTGCTTATTAATAAAATATGTCCCCCTCTTCCTGACTGTTCCATTACACAGAAAGTTGAAACTCTTGGTTTAGACTTCCTTTAAACTAGGATATATAGATTGAAGATTATGTAAAAAGGAATAGGAGGAAGAAAAAGAAAAAAAAGATCATAGAAATAGGGGAAAAAATAGATTTTTTTTAAGTGTAGAAGACAACTAAAATTTACCCTCAATATATATTCTAGAGATAGAAGCACTAGTCATAAATATCAGAGAATTTTGAATTGTGGTTTTCCACTGGCTCTAGTAATGAATTTTCTCATTTGTAAATTTTTAAGTATAGATAATTCTAAATGTTTATAAACATACCATTGCTTCATGCAGCCTCCATAAGATGGCGTACCCTGAGATCCACATTAGCATCTTTTTCCAAACACGTTAGGTCAAGAAAACAGATCCACATGATGATTCATCTTAAGCATAAATCAAAAACCAATAGCAAAAAATTGGCAAAGCCATGCTTAACTCCCATACTATAGCTAAACTGTTCCTCCTGGCATTTAATTATGCAGAGACCCAAAGAGATAGATGGTCTTGGCATACTTTGAGCTGTGAGACTTGGAGATTCTTGCTAAAAGACTGTTTACTGATGGCACTGCCTTCATAGAGGCACTTGGTTTATAAAAAGAATGAATAAAAAAAATCTGGCAAACATCAACACTTCAGACCATCAACAACAATACTATATATATATATATATGTTAGAGAGAGACTAAAAGAATATTTTTATTTTAGGACTTTCAAGGTCATTCACCATATATAATGTAACTGCAACTCCAAATGTTTTGTTTTAGTCCATCAATATGGACTTAGTCCCCCTCGATGAAACCACAGTATAAAGAAGCTTGTAGTGGCAGGGCAGGTTACAGTGAGGATAAGAAAAATTGGGGAGCTGTTGTTCAACTATCTCTATAAATTAAAAACAAAGCAGAGATTGGGACTAGATAAATATTCTTTAGAGTACAGTATGTTCCTGTTTTGTTGGATTCCTCAGAAACTAATTGCTCTGTTCAACAAGGTTTTTGTGGGCTAATTATACTCCTACGGGACATTTACAAATTGTTCCTTCTTATTTTTTATTGGAGACTTCCTATCCCCCAATAAAATAAGAAGGGTATTTTTCATAAATCAAAATGTTTTTCCATATCATCTATCTATCCAGCTCCAAGGATGTGCATGTCCTAATTCCTGGGACTTGTGAATATGCTACATTAGCTGACAAAAAGGACTTTGCAGATGTTGTTAAGATGTGTTAAGGATCTTGAGCTGGGGAGATTGTTCTGGCTTATCCAAGTGGGTCCAATGTAATCACAAGGGTCCATATAAGAGAGAAGAAAGAGGGTCAGAGTCAGAGAAGACAATGTGACGACCGAAGCAGAAGGAGAGAAGAAAATGTGATGGTGGAAGCAACAGTCATAGTCAGAGAGAGACAGTGGAAGATGCTATGCTGCTGGCTTGAAGAAGGGGCCACAAACCAAGGAACGCAGGCAGCCAATTGCTGGAAAAAGCACGGAAATGGATTCTCCCCTGGACCTTCCAGAAGGAATGCAGGCCAGCCACCACCTTGATTTAGAAGCTGATTTAGAAGTTCTGACCTCCAGAATGGTAAGATAATAAATTTGTGCTGTCTAAAGCTGGTAAGTTTGTGGTAATTTGTTGCAACAACCATAGGAAACTAACATACCAACAAAATAAAGGCTTAGACCATTTCTGTTTTGTAAACAAGTGCATAATATTAGCTAGGTAGATTTCAAGCTTCAGAGTATATACTCGCTGTTGCCAAAATACTTCTCTTACTTTCTATTACTTTCACCAAACGTGACAGAAGCCCATTTTCCCTTCATTGAACCTCTGTCCTGCTGTTTGCTGAATATTCCTGTTTGACATGATTTTTGGCAAATATTTGGTCTTGACAGAGAGAAAGCTAATTGACTCAACTGACATGTTTTTCTCTAATGTTTGGCTTTCTTTGGGCTTAGCCATGTGTGTTAGTTTTTTACAGTTTATAGTTTAAAGATGCATTATGTTGTGACCTTAAAAATTGCGAAGGCATGCTATTCTGAGCCCAAACCAACGAGACTAGCATATTTGTTTTACACTCTCATTAGCAACCCTAATGAGGCCCAGGCCTATGATTTAGCTGTCTCTGAATTATCCAATACAGATATTTCTCTCCACGATGCTGGGTCCTGCACAACAGAGGAACTAAAATGTCTGCTATCCTTCTATTCTGTTATCACGGTTTCTCTGCTAAACTTTCGCTTTCTTGAATTTTAGATACCTTTAAAAGAGTCTCATGTTTGCCTGTCTTTTCATAGTCTAGTTCCCAAAAAACAAAATGTAGTCACATCCTCAGTATAGAGTTCATTTTCATTTATGGTTTTCTTTAGAATTCCTTACTGAAATCAACAGAGTTAAACAAAAATTTAAAAGAAATGTCGAATTTCCAATATTATTAAAACATCTCAACTTCTAGTTCTGGCATCACCCATTTTTGTAACAAATCAGAGAGGTGGGGAAACCACGTTTAGTTTCCTTTTTGGGGATTTTTTCCCCCTAGATGATAAAACTGAGATAACAACCCCAAAGAGCGTGTGTGGGGATTGAGTGGATGCTTGAATTTTTGGCTGCCCACGTCTGACCCTCTCCTTATGTTTGGGGAAATGTCCCACAGATGAGCCCTCTAACACCCTAGGCATTGTGCTAGGCTTGGTTTGAGATAACTCCTTCTAGCCGAGGACTTGAGATTATCCCACATAAAACTGGCCTGATACTGATACTCATCATCAAGTGCCATATTGAATAGCACAGTCTTAAGAGTCAGAAAAGGCGGAGTTCAGTGAATTATAAATGGGGTAAGGAAAGCTTTCAAGTGGAGGGAGTTCTTGAGTCCTGCCTTGAAAGATAGCTAGTATTTGCATAAAGGAAAAAGAAAATGGCATTCTAGATGAGGAGATTAATTTAACAAAGTATATGAAATGGTCTGAAATGGCATGATCCAGTGGAGAAAAGCTGACTCTAGTCTCAACTGTGCACAGTCAAGACTAATAATGCTTTCACCTCAAATGTTTTCATTAGCATTGTACAGTTTCTACTGAAGAAGTGCCCTGAGCTCCTTCATGTCTGTTTCAACATCCTTTTCCAAACCTCTGTGCCTTCACATCCCATGCCCTCTGCCTAGAATGCTATTGTCTTCCCTGGTAACTCTACCCTGTTAGCCCAGAAAATTCCCACACACCTTTTAACACTCAAATATCACTGTCCTAGCTTTCCCAGGCAGAGTTAGGCTCCTGGGCCTTCAAGATACCTTGAACATATCTATAGTCCAACACTTATTGTTTTGCTGGACATTTAAAAGCAAATTCCAGACATCATATTACTTTAACCTTAAATGCTTCAGTATGAATCTCTAACAGATAAGGAATTCTTAAAAAAGAACAAGAATACCATTATCACACCTCACAAAATTAACACTAACCCTTTAATATCTTTTAATATCCAGTCCATATTCAAATTCTTCAATTTCTCTAAATTGGGTTTAGCTGACTGCATCCTCGTGGTTTCAATCTGGGGCTTCTAGGGCAAATTAAATGTGTGCATTTTACCATTGGAGTACCTTAATGTTGTCGTTTAATCTCATTGAAGACTTCAGAAAGTCTGTTTTAGATAGCACAGCAAGGACAAAATTTAAAATGGAAAAGAAAATGTAGATAAAATAAAATTTCAGCTTTGAGCATGAATCACAGCATGGTCTTGGGTTTATTAAATACTGTATTCTTTTGAGCCAGTTCATAGCCTTCTGGGGGCAAAATCCATCTTGTCCGTCAATGGTCCCAGAAGGACACCACAGAACAGTTATTGGTGGAATAGCCTCCTGAGAGTAGGAGCCAGACTCTCCTAATGGGTCTCTCTCTTGAGGGATATAGACCATAGGCTAATGGTCAAACCAAATGAATTAAAAAGGAAAACCAACAAAACCAACAAGCTAGAATATACTTTTCAATCCCAATGTTTCTTTCCATGGTGAAGGACCTCAATTAATTCAACACTCCTGGCCTCTCTCAATCCCTTCCTCACTTTACCCAGGGAAAGTGGAGTGACTTACCTGATATGCAGATTTTGGAAGAGTAAACTATGCATGCTTAACTCATCTGTCTTCTTCTTCTTGGAGCTAGCTTTCCGCAGGGAGTAAGAGATCTTTGCTCCTCCATGACATAACCTGGGCAAGTCTCCACCCCTGCAGAACGTTGCCTCTGACTGAGTGGGAAAGTGTGTCTAATTCTGCCGTTCACTTTGCAGGCCTTTTGACTTGCATACTAGCTGTGGACCCTCATATAGCCTTTATTAGAAATCAAGATGATATTTTGGTCTCTATATGCTCTATTCCTCACCTTATTTCTCAGATTTTTCAGAACCCAAATGAGGATGAAAGGTACTATTCTGGGGGGTCTTCTCAAAGATATAAACAATCATAAAATATTATGTTAATATGCGCTATATTCTTTCAGCTAATATTTTACATAGGATTTTGTGTTGATATTCATAAAAGTGAGGTTCATTTGTGACTTTCTTTTATGATTTTTGTTATAGTATTACACTAGCCTCATAAAAATAATTCAGATATTTTCCTTTTTATTTTCTGTGCTCTGGAACAATTCAAATAATATTGGAACCATCAATAATTTATATTTTTCTAAAAATCACTATTTTAATTCAGGTTCTCAAATTTATTTGCTTAGAGTTGAGCAAAGTAGTCATTTATGAATCTTTCAGTTTCCTCTGTATTTGTGACTATTCTATTATCATTTCCAACTTTTGTAGTTTTGTGGTATCTCCCATTTCCCTACTTGATCAGATGGCTTAATGGTTTATGTTTCTATATTGTTGAGTTTTTTTGGAAGAAGCAGTTCTTGGATTTATGTAATAGTTTTATGTTTCTCTTTTTAACTTCATTACCAAATGCTTTTTTATTTATGATTCTTCTCTTCTGCTTTCCTTGGCATTCTTTTTTCCCTAATTTGAGTCTTACTTGTAAATATAGATTTTCCAGCTATGAATTTTCCCTTGAGCTTCTCTTTGCTTGTATCCCATATTTCTGATCTACTGATGAGTAAAGTCATTTGATAAGCAAGCAGATTTGCCTAGTTGAGAGATCTATTGTCCTGTGAAAGGAGATAGTTGAATGATCTATCGTTTGGATAAACACGTATTCAGGAAGTCTCTTAAGCAATAAAGTTACTCCCAATAATTTTTTGCCCTTTTCAATATGAGATTACATTTTGTGCCCCATTAATATCAACCTTGGCCATGTAGCTTGTTTTGGACAAAGAAATGTTAACAAAATGGTTCATTGTGGGATCTTGCCATTATGGAATCTGTCATTTCTCTTTTCTCTTTGCCTGAAGATCAGTATGCCCCAGATTGGGGTTGTTCCTTTGTCCAGGGTCCCAGAATGAAGAAGATGCGGAGTAGAGGTGGAACCAACCCATGAAGGATATGTAATGGGAGCAAGAAATAAATCTTTGTTGTTGTAAAGTGCTGAGATATTTGGATTGTTTGTTATTGCAGCATAAACTAACAAAGCTATCTGATACAGCATGTATTTCTATATGTATGTATACACATAAATATATACATATTTATGTGTATACATACATATATATGTAGGTATATATTCTATACTCCTTTATATGTACCTTTATATACTACATTGTATATACATTTGGTATGTAATATATATCATGTACACCTAAATATGATATAGGAACATCTTTTTTTTATTAAAAGATTTTATTTTTTTCATTTTTCTCCCCAAAGCCTCCTGGTACATAGTTGTATATTCTTCATTGTGGGTCCTTCTAGTTGTGGCATGTGGGACGCTGCCTCAGCGTGGTTTGATGAGCAGTGCCATGACTGCACCCAGGATTCGAACCAACGAAACACTGGGCTGCCTGCAGCAGAGCACACGAACTTAACCACTCGGCCATGGGGCCAGCCCCTATAGGAACATCTTTTGAACAAAAAATGTTTAAGTACATTTTATGTGACTTGAGATGCAATTTTTACTAATTAAATTATTATGAAAATTTATATTCGTGTCTTTGCTTTTATGACACATTTGTGGTCATGGCTATGATTTGTTTGAAGTCAAGTCATTGGTCAAAAAAGTTCTTCCATTACAATTTTGTTTCTTTGAGAAAATCCCATTGCTCTATACCCATCGGCTTTAGGACATAGATCTAAAATTCTAATATGAAAAAAGGACGCTGCCTCCACTTGTTTGCAATTTTTAAATTCAGATTTTACTACTCCTTAAAATTAGTAGAAATGACTTGTAATCATAGTGGCATAATATATCTTTAGAAATGTCTCTTACAGAAGAAAGAGTCTCTTGTAACCATCAGATATACAAACAGTGTGAGATTTGAAGACAGTTAAAAGAAATTCTTCTAAATAGGAAAAAGAAAATATTCTAATTTTTCTTGAAAGCATAGTCAATAAGTCAGGTAATATTTAAAGATTCCAAAACATACATCTTATTTCGATTAAGAGTTGTGTCTTTAGGGGCCGGTCCTGTGGTTAGAGTTCCACATGCTCCACTTCGGCAGCCTGGGTTTGCAGGTTTGGATCCTGTAGGCAGACATACTCCACTTGTAGGTCATGCTGTGGAGGCATCCCACATACAAAATAGAAGAAGATTGGCACAGATGTTAGCTCAGGGACAATCTTCTTCAAGCAAAAAAAGAGGAGGATTAGCAACAGATGTTAGCTCAAGGCCAAAATTCATCACACACACACACACACACACACAATTTAAAAAAAGGAGTTGTCTCTTTGATTTAGCAAGTGTTCATATAATTTTGCAATTATTGTAATATTATGTCTTAGAGAACACTATTTCTTGGTAGATCTAAGCAAAACCATAAGATGCCAAAAATATTTGAAAATAGTATTTTTGGTTGACTACTCTTTGCCTTACATTGTTGTTATTTTACATGGCAAAGCTGGCAAAAGTAAAAATTTAGTTAGTTGTCTAATTTTGTTCTTATAAACCCCAATTATCTGTATGTTAGTACAAATCTGAGTTTTAGTATGCTAATCTCTGAGTAATCAAATATGCCTAGGAAAAAGTAATCTGCAGGGGAACCACAACCACAGACCATATGATTTACATTATTAGTACTTTCCATGTAATAATTCTACACATTGTTATCATTAGCAACACTATTTCAATCACGAATATCACCAAGTTCAGAAGAAATCATTTCTGAATTGTCTCTGTTGGACCATGATCAAGAGGGAAAAATACAAGACCAAGTTTTCCTTTAGTGTCGTATCTGACATTTTTAAATAGACTCATTTTCTGTGGTTTCGTGTAACCTATTACATTTGTCACTGGATGGCAAGGAGGCCTGTCTCTCATTAGCACTTCCGCTAGTACTTGAGAAAAATATCCTGGAAGAAAAAAGATTCAATTTCCCCCCCCCCTCTGGATTTGGAGGCATTTGATTTTTTGAGAATTTCAGTGAATATCATCTCTAATTTTAGTTGAAAACCCCTCATCACACGATGTTACAAGATATAATTCACATACTATCCGCCTAGAAATATGTTTCTCTTTGATCCTAAAAATGGCTTTTGATTAAAAAATTGACTCTCCATTATGTTAAGAGTGAGATAGGATTTAAGTGGTGGTAGTGGGGGCGGGGGGAGGAGCGGGTAATCGATAAAAGACAGAACAAAAGAATAGATCAGAATTAAATCTGTTAGTTTTTATTCCTCTCTTAATTTTTTCCTTCCTTCATGTTTATCTGAGCCCCAAGTTTTCCTGCCACAGGTGTGGAATGTGTTTATACTGGGTTTGTCTCTTGTGTGTGTGTGCAGTGTGTGTTGTATTTACAAGGAAGTCTTCGAAAGTGTTTTTAGCCGGGTTATTTGCTTTGCTCCTCCTTCCTTTTTCTCCCATCGCAAGAGATGACCTTAGCATCTGTTAGTGACTCTCTATTGGGACGGGCCATTTGGGATGAGACAGAATTCTGCTTGCACCCCTCACTGATGGGCACTTCCTAGTGGACGTGCTGAATGATCTTTCAGTTGTGGAAATCAGACTGTGTCACTACCATGCTTAAAATTGCTCATTGGCTCCCTCTTACCCACAAGATGAAAGCCACACTCTTCTATCCAGCATGCAAGGTCTTCATGACCTGGCCCTAATCTCCCATTCTGACTTAATCTCCCCCTTCCAGGAATGTAAACTACCTAGAGTTTCCCTACAAGCTATATTCTGATCCCTCTGTCTTTACACATCCTATTTGTGTGGCCTGGGATGATCTTCACCAACCAGGGAGGCTAATTAATTCCTTTTGTTCCTTTTGTTTTAGCTCAAGTGCTCCCTTTTCAGTGAAGTCTTTCCTACCTGCTCAGACATCCTCCAGAGTTCCCACTGTACTTTGTACACGCCTGCTGAAGCCGAGGTGGCTAATTTACTGCCAATCCAATATCCGTTCTCACCTCCTTCCCTCTTAAAAGATTTCTGATTTTATTTGGAGTGGCAGTGTGCCCAATTCCCAAACTTCTTGTGGCCAAGTGACCAATCTCTGGCCAGTGAAAAACAAATAAATGCTGGGTTGGACCTCCAAGAAATCTTCTCAAAAGGAAGACAGATAACTGGAACTGGCCCTTTTTGTATTTACATACTGCCTGGATTGTAGATATATTGGCTGGAGCGCCAGCACCCACCATGGACCATGAGGGCCCCTTGAAAAGAAACGACATGCAGTAGAGATGGTGGGGCTGAAAGATGGAGAAATCTGAGATTGACAGTGTGAGGCTGCTTTAACAGCCTCACATTATGTACCTCTGAACTTCTTTTTACTTGAGAAACAAAAGTTTATTTTTGTGTTTAACCAGCTCTTATTTTGGTTTTCTCTTATAGGCACCAACTCTGATCTTGACTAATACCTCTGCATTATAGCAATTACCAATGTTATAATATTGTTCTATTTTCATATATATCTTTCCCACTCTGTTATTTTCCAGTAGGATAGCTGGGGTCACTGTATTGTGTTCTAATATAATATGACTATCATGCTGAGTTCTGCCAGGACATGACTTTTGAATTGCTGGTAAGGGTGAGAGTGAGGTCTTCCCAAAGTGTCATTCTTGGGGTCTATCATCTAGAGAACAGGCAAAGTCTTCAGATAAGACCAGAACAACTGTAAGGAGGAACTTAGTTGATAAAAGAAGTAATCATGACTTTCTTATTCTCTCCCCCTGAACTATGAGGAGTCTAAGCTTCCATCAGGACACCTTCAGGTGAGAAGTGTTCAAGGTTGCCTTTTCATCCCTGAACGTATGTAGGGACTTAGACTGAGTGGCAACCTGTTGTGAAACACAAAGGGAGATTTGTCGAAGTGAGTAAGTCACAGCTTATAAACTGATTTATTCTAGATATATTCTGCTCTTTCTATGTATTTCCTCTTTAAATGTTTCAGCCTGATCTAAGCGTTATTCAGGAGAACTAAGGCAAGGGCCTGTGTTCATCTTGGGCCTGAGGGTATGCAGAGTCCTTCTGAAGTTAGAAGATGGTAGCTTCAAGAATCAACCAGGGACCACAAGAGTAAGGGAGAACTCAGGAGGAAAGAGTGAGGAAGGAGTATGTCAAGGGGCTGGCCATGCCCTGTACCTAGCATGCCCACTTCCAATGCAAAATCCTCCAGGAAGGAATACTGAGTTTCCCTTCAATTATGAACACATATGAGGTTAGTTCTAGGAGGGCACATGGAGGTCATTTGGTCCAACCCTCTCATTTTATGGATGAAGAACTCACATCCATGGAGGTTACATGACCTCACCTATGTCAGTGGCAGAGCCAATTCAGTGTTCTTTCTGCTATGCATTATTGACACCAGGTCGTTGAAAAAACCAATTTTCAGTGAAATAAAATAAATTTTAGAAGTAGTGTGTTTGTGTGTTTTTATGGAGAAGAAATCCACAGTTTTAAAAAAAATCAAGTTTATGAGGGCAACCATGAGCTATAGCATAAATGGTAAACATTGGGAGAACAGCAGTTTTCATCGCAACTTCTTCATCTGTCTTTCAAAGCTCCTGTGAATGAGATTCTTGCAGGTAAGTCCCTCCACTCCCCAGCTCCATCTACCAACCACTTTTCTCCTGAAGGAAAATTGCTTTTATTTTCACTGACATTTTCTTCCTTTGAGCTCTCACTGTGCTTGTACTTAAGGCTTGGACGGGAAAATATTTTTACTACAGTAGGGGCTCAATTCAGAGGCATGTGGATTTTCCATATCTGACCCTACCTGCATAGAAATGCAAGTTTGTTTCTGTCACCATTGATTGCATTGAAAAGCCTAGAGCTCTTTGTTCCTCACAAGTGTTTGCTCAATTCAAAGGGACAACTTGAACTTGGATGCTCACTCATTCAATGTTATTTCTTACCTGTCTCGACTCTGAATATTGTGTTCATTTCCAAAGTGATGTTTTTTCTTTACTTATTTTATTAGATATTTTGTGCCTCATACTTCCTCTACTCAGAGAAAATAGTTAACAAAATAAAATTTCAAAATGTTAACATTATTGAATGAATGAAGGAATGAATGAACAAACAATCTTTTGAAAGAGAAGCATTGGCTCTAGGAGCAGTTGCAGATGGCATCTGCTACGTTGCCACTCATCTTGACTGGGTCATTGGTGCCTCAAATCTACTCCATACTTTTGAAATAATGTCTGTGGTATGATGCTGTTGAAATAATAGCTAATCCAGTTTTGTTCCTGGTGTGTCCTTCTGGCCCTTCTCCCACCCAGTCAAGTGGGCGTTCCACATTCCCTTGCAGCAGGGTAGGAAAGACACAGCAGAAACAGAAAAAAGGCAATCTTTGCTTCTGTGTTTCAAAACTCTAAGCATCAGTGAAAGGGGAGGAACTCAAGCGACTAGACTACAGATTGGAAGACTAAGTGGTAAGAGAAAACTTGGGGACATTCCTTAGGCTGGGAAGGTTGAGAGGGAAAAGGAGAAGATATGACTAATTAGGGAAGAGCTTGGTGGAACTAGGAGGGACCACTGTGAAAGAAAGAGAGATGGCATCTGGAGATCATCAGTGTTCCACTTGAGTGAGCAGGACAAGGTGTACTTATACACCTAATCAAGCATTTTGCCCAGATTCATATGTACAGAGAAGCTGGACATTAGCAAATGTTGATGGAACTAGTGTTATTATGAGAGCAGACAAAAAACCTCACTTTCTTCTTCTAACGAGTGCAGCTGAGTTGAGCACCATAAACCACATTAGACTTTTTATCAGAATGGATGAAACAGGGATCATCTGGGATAGAAAAATAGTACAAGCAAAGTATTGGAGAGTATGAACACTGGAATGATCAAGATGTGAGGAAAGAGTTTATTGCTCGGGCAGATTATAAAGAGGAGCAGTAGACGATAAGATAAATGGAGGCCTTTGAAATTTATCCTACAGGCAAGTGAGGAGATATTGGCAATTCTTGAGTAGGGGAATGGAATTCTAAACATAAATGGCTTAAGAAGACTAACATGACAATAATGTGTCAGAGGGACTGGATTAGGAGGTGGCTGGCTGGAGGAGGGGTCAAATTAAAGACAGCCTGGAGAATATCCTAGATGGATAGTGAAGGAAGGATATTGGAGATTTTTCAAAGGTTTATGACCTTTAGAGTATAAAATTAAAAGGAGTGTGATATTAAACATGACTTCAAAAGTTTGAACCTTGGGAATTCTGAACAATGGATGGTTGTTGTCCTTGAAAGGGAGGACAGAAAAAATTTCTGTATCCTGGGTTCTTTCCGTGTAAGGCAGATCTGGCAATATAACACTTTAGATTCTATGGTTTCATTTTTTTTACATTTTGAAGCATTTTCCCCAATTTGTCTCATTTGATAGTTGAAACAGTCTGTGAAGCAGGCATGGTAATTGTCATTTTCCTATGTTACTTTTATAGAAGAAGCTGAAGCTCAGAGATGTTAAGGGATTAAATGATTTATTCAAACTTCAGGAAGGTGGCCCAACTTTGAATGTGTTTTTGATCAAAGAAGTGGGTAAAATATGTACAGGCATTGTAGGAATTCGGGATAATGGGTGAGTACCGATTAGAGAAAGAGGTGAGAAGATTAAATGAAGATGGTGTTTAAGAAGAGGTAAGACCTTGCAGATATGGTCAATTCTCTTCTAGATGTAAGATATGGATATTATGGATGGGAAATAGACAGTAAAGGATCCGGTATCTGGAACTTGACTGTCTAGTGTTAATCCAAATTGGAAGTAGGGTCCTACCTACTAAAAACATATACGTTGCAAGATACGATGTATTGGTCATTCTCTACCCAGATTTTTAAAAATATTTTCTGGGCTATATCATAAAGTTCTCCTCCTTTTATTTCAAGGAGGGGAAATTGATTTGATTAAGCAAGATGAGGGATGGGGCCAGAATAAAGCATAAAGGTGGAGAAGTGAGAGAGCTATGGAAAGGCCTCCCTGAAGTAAGACACTCCTCTATCTACCATGTGATTCTTGCAAGATAAGAAGAGATGTTCTTGTCATGTCCGTTCCTTATTGGGTATGTTCCAGAAATACTGCTGGAGCCGCACTGCATGTTCTCATCTCCCCATTCTCCATAGGTCAGGGATGAGTGGAAGTATGGGAAGTGGAAGTACTAATTAACCCTCCCATTCATTTTCATCTGTGGACACCAGTCATTAGTGGCAAAGCCTTAAAGCACATGTGCCTTTTCTTAAGGCTAGAACTTTTTCCCTCCTCTTGTAGGTCAAGGGGTTTTGATAAAGATACCTGCTACTTGGGTTAGTTTCTGTATAGTATTAAAGGGATATTTCAAATCTGTACTGTAATTTAGTGAATGTTATGCCCCCAGAGTTGCAACTGGGGTACTTAGAATCAATGCTAATCGGTGGCAAAGTCTGGCAGCAAAGAGCATGTACTTCTGTCATGCTCAGTAAAGTTGTACATACAAAAACATCGAGGCCTCTCCAGGGCCCAGGAGAAAAGTTCTGGTTTAGACAAATCCTGAGCTATGAGCCTTCGCTGTGTCCAATGGTTAATTTTATATGTTAACTTGGCTGGGCCATGCTGCCCAGATATTTGGTCAGACATTATTCTGGATATTTCTGTGAAGGTGTTTTTTGGATGAGGTTAACGTTTAAATTGGTGAACTTTGAGTAAAGCAGATTACTCTCCATAAGGTAGGTGGGCCTCATCTAATCAGATGAAGGCCTTAATAGAACAAAGACTGACCTTCCTCCTAGCAAGAGGGAATTCTGCCAGAAGTTTGCCTTTGGACTCAGACTGCAATTCCTCTGTGGGTCTCCAGCCTGCTGGCCTACCCTGTGAATTTTGAACTTGCAAACTCTTTACAATTGTATAAGCCAATTCCTTAAAATCTTAATCTCTCTCTCTTTGTATATATATTGTTGGTGGTATATTTCTGGAGAACCCTGATTAATATAACATGTGAGCTGTTTTTCCAGTTACCTTATTGTCACATAAGAAACAACCCTAAAATTTAGTGGCACAGCTGGGATGTCTCAACTATGGGCTGGAGTGAAGATTTACTCTTAAGACAGCTCCACACACTCACGTGGCTGGCAAGTTGGTGGGGCCATTGTCTGGGAGCTTAGCTGGAGCTGTTGGCCAGCAGCCCCAGTTCCTCTCCACGTGGGCCCCTCCACAGGCTGCTTGGGCTTGCTCACAACATGGCGACTATATTCCAACAGCAAATAACCCAAGAGAGAGAACCAGGCAGCTGTGCCACCTTTGAGGCATGGAAGTCACACAGCATCATCTCTGCCATAATTACAAGCCCACCTGGATTTAAGAAAAAAGAGTTCTAGGGTTCCCAGATAACATATAGGATGCTCAATTATATTTGAATTTCAGATAAATAGCAATCTTTCTTTAGCATTGTTTGCCACATGCAATATTTGGGTCATACATATACTAAGAAATTACTTGATCTTCCTGTATTTTTACTTCTTAAATCTGGCAACCCTATTATAGATCTCCTCTGTTGATGAGAGAAGACTCAAAGTCACATTGTAATGAGAGCATGTGGAATGACAGTATTCTTGTGCCTGTATTGGGAAAATACCCTCTGCCCCAGTCTGTCTTCTGACCACAACAGTTTCCATCACTCTCATATGCAAAACACACACATCCCTTCTCCCCAAGACCAACAAGTCTCATCCCTTTCAGAATCAACTTGAAGTCCAGGATCTGGTCATCTAGATAAGGTCTAGGTGCAAATGAGGCTCCTGGGGGGCGAGGGGGGGGGCGGGGGTGGGGTACTGTTTCTCGGGTGCCACTCCTTGAGTAACATTCCTTTTAATCTGAAGACCAGGAAGAGAAGAAACAAGTTTTGTGTCCCTTATGCATTCAGAATTCAAGAGTGAAACAAATCTAAGCCAGCTGTCAAAAACATGAAACATGAGAGTACATAGCAATTGCTTGTTAAGAGCAATTCTGAAACTCAGCAGCTGTTGCAGGTCCCTTGCTTAGGGCTCAGTCCTATGGCCTTGGAGTTGTTCTCCAGGGCTCTTTGCTCTCTGGGCTCTTGGTTCTGCCCTGTGAGGCCTCCCCTCTTTTCCATAAGAACTGGCCTGTGTTTGAAGCTGGATAGTTTGCTAAGGCTGTTTCCTGCCCAGAGCATTTGGGAATAAAAGGCGTCTTTTCATTTTGTGGGATCTCTATTGTTTTCAGTCTAAATTGATACAATTCCTTTGAAAATGTTGTGAGCTTTTTATGTTTCACTTTATAATCCTCTCCATTAGACAAAAATCACGCTCACAAATCTCTAGGTACACTCTTCTCTACCTAGGCTCCCTGGGAGACTGCAATGGGACAAGGCCCCTAAGATTCTGAGGAGTTCTACTGTTTTGTTTTTTGTTTTTGTTGTTTGCTTTTACATCCTTAAAAAAAACGGCTTTATTTGGAAATACTTTCAAACTTACAAAAAGTTGCACAAAACAAACCAGTACAAGGCACATCCTCTATACCCTTTACCCAGATTTGCTCACTATTAGTTTCCTGTGGCTGCTGTAACAAATTACCACAATGAATAGCTTAAAACCACAGAAATTTGTTCTCTCACAGTTCTGGAGGCTAGATGTCCAAAATCAAGGAGTTGACAGGGCCATGCTCTTTCTGAAGGCTCCAGGGGAGAATCTCTTCCATGCTTCTCGTGCTGCCAGCAATCCCTGGCATTCCTGGACCTGTAGACACATCACTCCACTCCCTCCTTTCAGCACATGGCCTTCTTCCCACTGTGTGACTCCACATATCATCTTCCCTCTGCACGTCTGTCTGCGTCCCTTCTTCTCTTCTTATAAGAACACCAGTCATATTGAATTAAGAGCCCACTCTACTCCAGTATGACCTCCTCTTACCTTAATTACATCTGTAACAACTCTACTTCCAAGTAAGGTCACATGCTGAGTTTCCAGGAAGGACATGAATTCTTGGAGGACACTAATCAACGCAGTATACCTATTGTTAATGTTTTACCCAATTGGGTTTATCATTTGCACTCTCTCTTTCTCCCCTCTCTCCTCTCTCTTCTCTCTCTCTCTCTTAATCTTTGTTTTGGCTTCTTTCAGTTTTAGGTGTCCCCCTCACCAATACTGCCCTGTTCCTATTCTTATTAGTTTAATTTCCTTTTTGAATATGTAGGATAGTGATCAAAAAAAGTCAAAGAAATTTCACTCGTATTCTTTACACTCCATTCTCCCTACTCCTAATTGGTAATTGACTTTATTCTTTTCTGGTTAATCCATCCTCTATTTCTTTTTTCTAGTGATAACTAGATATAGGTATGTTGTCTTATTTTTTTCATCCGTTTACCAGAGGTAGCATAACATACATACTCTTTAGCACTTTGCTTTTTTCATTTAATAATGTCTCCTAGAAATAACTCCACAGCAGTTCTTAGAGATCAATCTCATTCTTTTTTAAAGCTGCATTGTATTCCATTGTGTGCATGCACCATAGTTTATTCAACCAATTTCCTATGCTTGGACATTTAGGTGGTTTCCAACATTTTGTAATTACAGGTGATGCTACTGTGAAATAGCTTTATGCACATAAAAATTCATGTATTGTATTGTTGGAGGTATATTCTCTAGGTAAATTTCTAGCAGGGGAATTTCTGGGATAAAGGATAAGTACACATGTAGTTTTGTTCGATATTGCCAAATTCCCCTTCATATGGGGTTTTTCTCATTTTGTAGTTCTACCAGCAATGTATGAAACTATTTCCCATGGCCTTACCAACAGAGTGCATTGTCACATTTTTTAACTTTACCAATCTATTGGGTAAAAAATGGTATTTCACTGTAGTTTTAATTTGCATTTTTATTATTATGAGTGAGGATAAACATCTCTTCCTATGCTTTGGGGCCATTTTTATATCTCTTTTTGTGAATTGTCTGTGTTTTTGCCCACTTTTCTCAGGATTTTTCATCTTTTTTCTCCCAAATTTTAAAAATTCTTTAAAATTAGAGATATTAGCTCTTTATCTATGATGTTTGTCATGAATATTTTCTCCCAGTTTTATTGCCTCCAGATTTTGAGCTATAGTTAGAAAGTCTTTCTCTTCATTGGACGTTGAAGTGGAACTCACGCATGTTTCCATCTAGTACTTATGTGGTTTCATTTAGCTGATTTTTGTATTCATTTAATTCCCTTTTTTTTTCTTCTTCTTCTGAAGATTCCTGTCCTTTTTTCCAGGTCACTTATTCATTTAGAAGGGTACTTAAAAATGCTTTATACAGCAATGTTAGAGGTATTTACCAGGAGAGTTATTCAGAGGATTGTCTACCATGCCGCTGGAAACAGAAGTAAGCTAATCTCTTCTCGGCAGCCTGTGAAGAAGACAGTATGTTAAGCTACCCACTTCCAAAACCCATAGTCTTGCAACATGTCAATCCTTTCGGCAATTTGCTTTTGGCTGATCATACTATTTTCTTTTAAATCTATTGAAAAAGAAAATTGTGCATGTTAGCTTTTTCTAAAAGCTTCTTTCTGTATTTGCTTAAAATACAATAAAATGTAGATTACTTAACTGAATCCATATATTTTTAAAGGCCAGACCTTAAACCAAAGCAAGCTTAATTTGAAAATATGGTGCTTGAATTCTTTACATGATTAGCAAATATAAAGACAATTCAAACTTTCCTCAAGATATAGAGCCAAACAGAAGCATGCTATACAGGATGAGAGATATTTGTTTAAAGAAAGACTGAAATTCAAATAATATTATTAATGTTAGAAATATTTAGATAATTCTTTTCCATGCACAAATGTACTTCATTAGGAGATTGTTAACTATTAGAAGGAACATACACTGCTTTCTCTGGGATCTAGAACTCACAAGGCATAATGGTCCTTATTCATTTTGTACATGGCTCTTTTAAAGCCAAAAAAGGGCCAGAATTTCACATAGTAGCATTTCCATTTATTAACTATATTATAAAAGAAAGTAAAACTCAGATTTTTAAAGAAAATCTCTTTTTCTAATCCCAATATAAGTTTCTGGACCCAATCTACTGCAACTGTTATTTCTGGCACTTGGACCTTTTGAATTCAACCCCACAGACACTGTCTGAGCAGTTCTATACATGAGCGCAAAAGATTTTATGCAGGCTCCATCTGAGAAAAGCTTAGTTTTCTATCAGCTGATTTTAGGTCTCCCACTCTCCAAACTTCCTTGTGAGTTCTCTTATGTTCTGGATTTGCTAAAAGTTTTAGATGAGCTGTTGGTTAAAAGAGAAACCTGCTGGGATTTTTATCAGACCAAACATAACGTCTACTGCCAAAGACACATTCTGAAAATCATTGTAATTTAAATGATGAAGCAGGGAAATCTGAAAAGAAGCTTTGCTTAAAAAAAGAAAAGGAAGAATTTCCCCACAAAATCCTCTGAAAATTCACAATCTATGAAGTGTGCTCCTCCTTAATTTTCTCTTTCACTCACTTCCTAGTTCCCAGCAGCTGCGTGGTCTCTGCAGTGAGGACTCTGCAGGCTGTTTGCTTAATCAGGATGGGTGGACTGTGAGAATAGGAGACAGCAGACGAGGACATGTTGGCAAATCTCTTAGATCTGCAATGGTCTCGTTGATGGTCTGATAGTACATAATTTAAATCAATTTTGATAAGGAATAATAACCATTAAAGTCTTTAGTTCCCAAGTGAGAATGTTATTGTCTTCATAGTTGGCTGTAAATATTTCAGGAAGCACATGCAGCAGTCAGATTATTATTAAATTAATTCTAAGAATGTCAACTATTTGAGGGCCAAAGTTATGGCCAATATCAAAGGAAGCTAAGTAGATTGAAACTACATGTCATTTGATATGAAATCTTGATGGAAGATTTGAAGCTCCCTTTCTTTGCTCTGGCTCCTGGTGGGTTCTAGATTGCTTTCACAGACATAGTTACTGTCTGAGACTCACAATAGTCTCGCGGGGCAATCGGCTCAGCAAGTTTCCGTCCGCTTTGAGGTTTGAGGGTCAATTGACCTTCTAAGGTTTCCAGCATTATCAGCAGGGTCCAGACTGAAACAGAGACCTCTGGCCTCCTCCTCAAGTGCTCTTTTCTGTTACAACATCAGGAGAAAATAAAACTCAAAGTGTGAGAAAAGAAAAAGGTAAAAGAGTTCAATTTTGTAGGTTGTTGCAAATGACAGGTTTATATTAAGAATATTTTTAAAGGTAACTAATTGGTGAACATTGGAATAGATTTCCTGGGGGGAAATTGTGTTGATTTTTAAACAATTCAGATGTAAGGTGAAAATAAACTTTGTGGAATAATAAAGTCCCCAGGGGGAATAAACTGCAACATTAACTCCACTGAAGAGCCGTGGGGATTTTCATCTCTTATTGGAGAGGCCAGTAGCATGTCTTCCCATATACGGTGAAATCACCCATCCTCTCAGACTTTCGGGAGTTTTCCTAGAGGAGGTGCCTCTCTTCCTCACTCTACACCAAGTGGATTGGTGGCAGTGCTCTGGATGGCCAACATGGATTTCTGCTTGCCAGGAAATTTCAGAAACCCCCCCTCTGGGGCTTGAGTTGTAGACCAGGGGGGGAGGAGATGCTGAGAACAAAGGACTCAGAAGGCACATGCTGGCCTGTCATCATTGTGCAAAAATTTTCTGATGCTTAACACCATCATCTGTAGTGGGATAGAAGTCACTTTCCAAGGCCCAGATCGATCAACGTGTTTTTGTTCTCTGAGACTGAGAGACAACTAACAGATAGAAGTCCCCCAAGGCTGCAGACAACAGTCCTTTTCGTGGCTGGCTTCTGTGTGTTGCCAGACATGCTAGGGCTTGTGCATCTTGAACTGTAGAGTTAAATCCCCCATTCTTATTTCTTGGCTGTTAAGAAATTACTCTAGAAATTCAGTCGCTAGTTCATCAGGTTACGTATGTGTAAAATGCTTAAAATACATGTGTGAAAAGGCAGGTAAACACAACAGCAATTCAATCAGCACTTTGGAAAATGGTTTTGGATAGTTAAGATTCTTGAATCTTGATGAGGTGGTTAAACCATATTCCAAGGAATTATTTAGGGACTGTATTAAACTGTACGAGTTCTTCGCAAATCCCACTTGAATTTCATAGCCTACCTGTGATGGTCTATCTGTGTTAACAGAGTTGTTAAAATGTAAAATCCTGAGAGTAAAGCCTGGTGAGAGAAGCTCTGCCAAGTGGAAGCTCTCTTCCTTGGGGTCCCTTAAAGTCAAGAGAGCTTTGCATTTTCTCTTTAGCTGGGGCTTGGGCTGGGGCTGGAGCCAGGGCTGGTGTGGACAGGTAAAGGTAACTCTTTAGAACACAGAAGGGGCTTTAAAAGTTAAGTGTAAACTTCATAATTGTGAGAGGAAATCTTATTTTTGCTACATCAAGACTCATAAGTACAAATTAGACCAAATCATTGAGCTACTTTCTTGAGCGGCCTGATTTTTATTCCCCCGACCTTAAGTCTGTACTGTCTTTGCATTCTGCTGGCTGCAAAGGCATTTAGGTAAACACTTAGTCCACAATCTATTCTGATGGTTCAATCCACAGACAAATGTCAGGCCTCCTGAGGCCTCTGTGAGGTAGAGGAGAGGATGGAAAGGAACGTACCTCTGTTCAGGCTCTTTCCAGGCTCTACTCCAATGTTCACACAAACTGCCAGGAGGGTCTTCCCAGAACACAGATCCAGTAACGTCACACTCATTTAAAACCCTTCTGGGCTACTGCTCCAGCTTGATCTCCCACCTTTTCAAACAGTCTACACTCAGGCCCTCTGGAGACTTGTCATCTTGCTTGTGTGGCCCCTTCTGTCTGGAAAAAACAAACACCCCACACTCCCCTCCAGAAAAACCCTATTTAGCTTTCAAGGCTCTGTTTTTGTTTCTTTTGTTTTGTGAAGACTTCCATGATCTTTCACCTTTACCTCTAATTGTAAGACAGAATTAGTCTCGCTGTTCTGTGTGTGCCCACAGAACACAGTGCTTACTTACAGATTATGTTTCAGCTGAATATTCACATACATGCATGTACATGAGTGAGCACACACACATCTTAACTGTACGTTGAGCTTCTTGAGGGCTGAGCCATATCTTCTTTCTACACGTTGTACACTGCTGGCTCTTAGAAAATGATGAATTAATTAAATGAATGAATGCAACAGTCCCAGAAGAACCACAAGCTTTCTGATTATCTGAGAGTTGGCTTTATGGAAGAGAATGTTACAAGCGTGCCAAGTTCACTTAGATGTTAACTGGATTTATTGTGGTGATCATTTTGCAATATATACAAATACCGAATTGTTGTACACATGAAACTAATACAATGTTACGTCGATTATACCTCAATAAGAAAATTATTCCTGGAAAACTAAAAAAGTGTCCCTAGTTCAAAGGAGTTTCATTCTGCCCTGGCTTCTTTTTTTCTTTGTTTTTATTTTTTGAGGACGATTAGCCCTGAGCTAACATCTGCTCCTCTTTTTTGCTGAGGTAGACTGGCCCTGAACTGACATCTGTGCCCATCTTCCTCTACTTTATATGTTGGATGCCTGCCACCCCATGGCTTGCCAAGCGGTGCCATGTGTGCACCGTGGATCTGAACCAGGAAACCCCAGGCCACCAAAGTGAATGTGCGAATTTAACCACTGTGCCACCTGGCTGGCCCCATTTCTTTTTTTTTAATAGGGCCTTCTCTATCATGGTGTCTTGCTGAAGGTAAGCCACTTCCTTAGAGGGCCTTTCTTCTGTTTTAGACTTCTTGAAAGCCCTTCCAGCGTTAAAGGTCCGGCTCCAGCCCCTCTCTCTCCAGTATCCCCTTAGAGTTTAGCAATCCTTCCCTCCCCCACACTTCCAGAGTGCTTGCCTTGTGTTATGGTGGTCACAGCCACCCCAGGAGAGCTTAGTGTGAGTGCTGGAGGGGGCAGGCTCTGTCTGGAGTCAGTCTGTCTGGTTCCACTTCCGATTTAAAATAGGACAATACAATATTAATCGCAATACTCACGATCTTGGATTACTACACCCTGAATCTGTGGATGGAGAACTCCTAAACCAATGCACCTCCAGGAGCTTTGCTGCTTGATTTAGTTAAAAAGGAAAAAGTTATTTGGAACACATAAATGTCCTGTGAAAACAAAATGAAACAAAACAAAGCAAAACCAAGCAAAACCTTGGACTCAGTATGGTAGGAACATTGTGGGAGTTTAAAGGGAAAGGACAGGGAGCGGCTAACTAGGTTAAGGGTGTTTAGCTGGAGAGTAATAAATGAGATGACTACAGCAGTGATAACATCAGGGCAGGTCCCTAAATAATTGTCATGTTGGTTGTTGAGGTGCATTGGGTAATTGTCCTACTTTGCCACAGCTGCTGTGAAATAAAGTAACTTGGCCATAATTACTGTGCAAAAACCTGATGGCACGGAGGCAATACTGGCCATAGATAGTGCTAGAACTTTCTGGAATCAGATGAAATTTAATCGAGGGTAAAATTCAACAGGCTGAAAAAGCATATAGAAAGTAGGACATAATTTGGACCAAAACAATAACAACAACAACTTTACATTTTCTCAATTATATTTTACCTCTTGAGTCATATGGAAAATTGCTTCAAAACTTCGATTTTCTAGTAAAGCAATGCTGTGTGCTAAATAATACTGACATCTGATGTCATTTATATAATGGGAAATAAAAGTGTCCACTAAACCAGTGGTGCGTTGAAACAGCAAGTGTTTCTCACCTGAGGATGTTACGTTACTTGCTTACCAGGGCAGGCGGTATCTGCTCTGTGGGGGTGTCCGTGCCTCCCCCCACCGCCCTGTCCAGATCCTCTCTCCCTCGTCTGGGCGCCCACTGGCCCATGGGCATAAATCAGTTTCAGCATTTCTCAGCCAGTATTTAACTGTGTTTTTTGTTTTCCCTCTAGGCTGAGGGCTCCTTAGGGATCTTCAGGCCATTTCTGAAATGTTTTTGCATTTTGCCTGACAATGAAATCCTAAGTTTTGTTTTGCCTTTTTATAATGACCTTTATTTAGTGAGGCCAGAGAGCAGAATGAGAACTAGGGGGAAGAATGTGGGTGTTTCAACTGGAGTCCTCTCAAGCCAGACGGAAATGAGAGGAAATGTAGACCCAAACAAGGAAAGCTCGGTGGTCCTTCGTGAAGCGACAAGCATCTGCTGAGGCTGTTTCTGAGGAAGGAAGGTGCTGCCTGCATGACTCTAAGTCAGGGTTTAACAAGGGAAAGCTGTTCAGGACTCCGAACAGCATCAACCCATAGCTCCAAGGGCCAGGAGACTGAAGGGGAGGAAGAGCAACGCCTTCCCCCAAGTGGAAAACAGGATTCCCCTCTGGGTTGCTGGGTGGGGTGTCCTTTCGTGTAAGCAGAAGAGGCGCTGCACACTCGAGGAAGAGACCAGAGGCGCTGCAAGGGTTCCACCCCTGCCCGCCGTGCCCCGCCTCCCCACCAAGCAGGTGTGGGTGTCTCTGCTGAAGAGACCAGGCTTAGTGTCTGCAGCCCTGAGCTTCATGCAGGCACCACCAGCAGCCAGCTGGGTCACCTGGAGCTCTGGGCGTGTTGTCCCATTGTTCTACTGGGCATTAGGAATCCCTTGCTCTCTTAATCCTGGGAAGGAGATCTGACAGCCAAGGAGGTGAAGGATGGGAAAACACTTTCTAGCAGCGTGTCTGATGCCCCAGCATTAGCCCTTTGCTCCTTGAGCTAAGGCAAAGTCATTTGATAACAGACAGCTCTGCCTGGAAGGGGATGGGCATTAATTATCAGTCATTAACTTCTTCACTCTTTCCTGAGGGACCCTATCTGAGAACAGGGTTTAAAGGGAAGACTGAAAGACCTGAGTCCTGAGGTCTAGATGCCAGATGGGGCAGGCTTGTCAGGCAGCCAGGGGTAAGGATTCCAGAGCTTGTCTGACGGAGGAGTAGAGGAAGACAGAACAGGAAGGCTAGAGCGACTGGGGCCATGGTGTGGGAAAGGACGGAAAGGAGCAGAAAGCTTCCCTTGCCCCAGTTAGCTCCTGGCCCGACATTGGTGTGAAAGGGAGTAGACTGAGCCAGAGGCCCTGCCCGCTCTGCCTGACCAGGGAGCCTCGCCCAGCCAACGGGTCTGCGAGCAGGGACAAAGCTTGAGGCAATAACGGCCTTTCTGTCCACTCAGAGCAAGAGTCAAGCTCATAAAAAGTGTTGGTGGAGAGGGGACTGTGCCAGAGAAAACAGACAAGCAAAACAGAGCCTCACCCAAGACTTCAGGCCGAAAGAACTAACAGAGGAACGTGGATTTCTTTCTGAAATAGGAGCTTGGTTATAAAGCGCAAAACGTGTGAAGGCACTAGTGGGGAAATAGATGACACAGAGAGGATATTCCCTTCCAGACCAGTGTGAGTCTTCAGAGTGCACCCCATTTTCACCTCCGTAAACAAGCTGCCCTTAAAACAGAGTTTCTCAACCTCAGCAACGATTGACATTTTGAGCCAGGTAGTTCTTTTTTGGGGGGCTGTCTTGTGCACTGTAGGATGTTTGGCACCATCCCTGGCCTCTACCAGTTAGATGCCAGTAGCACCCTCTCCCTAGGGTACATTAAAAAATGTTTCCTAGACGTTTCTAGATATGCCATGCAGCAACAAAATCTCCCATGTCTGAGAACCACTGGCTTTAATGTTCTAAAGGAGGATGTTTCTTTATTACTTTAACTATTTCCTGATCTCAATTTTTCTTTTTTTATCATTGCACTAAGTTTCTAAACACTGCTTTATATAATTAATTAATTTGTTCATTCATTCAACCAAATTTCCTCTTTGTTAAAGTGGTAATGGTGATAAGAAATGACATTTTGGAAGTTCAAATGAGGCAGTGTTTGAGCAAATGGTAGACCAGCTGTGTCTTATTTAACTAATTAGCACCATAATTAGCATATTTGCAAAATTAGTAATAGAAGCAGTATAGAGTGCTTGATTTAAGCACTGGATTTGGAATCAGAAAAGCTGAGGTTGGGGCCGGCCCTGCGGCCGAGTGGTTAAGTTTGCACGCTCTGCTGCGGCGGCCTAGGGTTTCGCTGGTTCAGATCCTGGGCGCGGACATGGCACCGCTCGTCAGGCCACGCTGAGGTGGTGTCCCATATGCCACAACTGGAAGGAACTGCAGCTAAGATATACAACTATGTACCAGGGGGGATTTGGGGAAATAAAGCAGAAAAAAAAAAAAGAAAACCTGAGGGCTAGTCTCTGCCCACAGGGGTGGGTTATGGAAGCTCAACCTCTCTAAAGCCTAAAGTCCAACGGGTTTAATGTTCATGTGTAGCACACTTACACAGGTATTGCCATCTTATTTTTCCAGAAGCACATAGTAAAAAAATTCTACTAGGAAGTTTTCTGTAGTATAGTTTGTCTCAGTCTAAATAGTAATACCTCATGAATTGCATCAAACGCAGGTGGGGCTAAGTTGCGTTAGCAAACCCAGAGAGACATATAGTTATGAAAAAACAAAGAAAAGAGTAAAAGAGTTAAGAAATCTCAAAAGGGATCAATTTAATGAATCATATGTGAACAACAGCATAAATGTTTAATAGGAAAATAAGACAGAAATACCTTTAGCAAGAAGGAGAAAAACAATGAGAAAAATATAAAACTTCACAAGCCAGTAAAACTGACTTCATAGAAAAAGCTCTAAAAGTTAAACATAAAAAACAGGTGGATTCAAGGAGCACATGGTACATAGACACTTGAGCAAGTCTGCCATATGCAAATTGACTTTAGAGGGCTGGATTGTAGGCCAACTGGCTTTAGTTAAATTGCTTTCTTAGAAAACTGCACTTATTCATGGTGATTCTGGGGCTAGAAGGTCAGTTTTTGGAGTGAAAAGAAAAAACAATGTAAGCAGATACAGGAAAATTAAAATGAGGAGCGTTACAGGACAAACTTCTGCCCAAAGATTATATCCCTGTAGGCCTGGCCCTTGGTAAAGTGAGGCAATGGCCAAGGCTGACCCTCAGGGCAGGTGCCCCGAGCCCAGAAGCCTTCCCCAGCAGCCTCTCTGCCTGGCACTCATGGCTCCTTGTCCTACGTTACTTTTCCTCCCAGTACTCAGCCCATCCTGAGTTACATATTTATTTGTTTATTTGCCTCTTGTCTGTGTCCTGCACTGCTCTGCCAGCAGCACACACACACATACACAAGTGCACACACAGATACACGTGCACACACACACGAATGTAAACTCCTTAGTCACTACTGCCTTCTCCAGGGCTTTTCCTTCCTGCTCCTTCAGAACTCTTCGATGCTGATCTGTTTATTTGGCATCAGCTGCTGGGCCACTTACACGCTGATCCCTGAGCCTCACAAGAGCTCTGCCAGGCAGGGATCAAAGCATATCTTCAAGAAACTCACAGATCAAGAAGGGCGAGTGGATGCACAATAAATCATTTTTTTTTTTTTTGTTTAACATGAAGAATCTGATGTTCAGACAAGTTCAGAAATACGCTTAGGATCACATCCCTGATAATTGGCTCTGCTGGTATTTAAAGCAAGATTGTTTAAGTAAAATCTTTCCAAAATGCCATTATACCTCAAAGGAGCAATAAGCATCTGGCAAGAAAGCCTTTTTTTCTGTTCCAAAATGTCCTTTAACTTCCACCAGGACCCCTTGTGAACTTTAGATCTGTTCCGTGCTTGGGTGCAGAACAGAGGCCTGGAAGGCCAGTGCAAGGTCACTGGGTTCAAGTGACTGACCTGACCATGGTGGGAGACAACTGCCCAAGGTCACCAGCTCTGCTCCAGAACCTTTTGGAGATGATGTTAGAGTAACTTTTTCCAATAGAAATATAATGTGAGCCATAATTAATTAACAATTTGCTAGTAGCCACGTTAAAAACAGAAAGAATAGGTAAAATTAATTTTAATCGTATATTTTATTTAACCCAATACATCTAAAATATTATTTCAACATGCAATCAGTATAAAAATCAGTAATGAATATTTTACATGAACTTTAATTTTAAATTAATTAAAATAAACTAAAATTTAAATTTCAGTTCCTCAGTTGCTCCACTCACATTTCAAGTGCTCCATTGCTGCATGTGGCTAGAGAGGATAGGAAGGGAGAGCAAGGGGCTAGAGAAACATTTGGTGCTGGTGGCAGTTAGAGGCAGCTCCCTCGTGTGTGTCTGTGTGTAATATTTTGTTAAGGATTTTGGAGCTTCTCTAGCATGGCAGCTCAGGGGCGTCAGATTGCTTACACAGTGGCTCAGTGTCCCAGAAAACAGGGCAGAAGCTGCATGCCTTTCATGATCTAGCCCCGAAGGTCATATTACATCACTTCTGCTGTACTCTTTTGTTCATAAACAAAGTTTTATTGACACATAGCCATGCTCATTTGTTTACGTATTGCCCATAGCTGCTTTGGCAGTACAAGGCTAGAGTTGAGGCATTGCAAGGCAAAACCTAAAATATTTACTATCTGACCCTCAGCAGGAAAAGTTTTCTGACCCCTGCTGTAAAATACAAAAATGTGGAATGGCATGGTGTGGACTCCCAGTTTTTAAATGGCTGAGTAAAGTTAAGATGATGCTACCTTCTTGTCTTGAAAATCACCTCAAAGCAACAAAGAGAACAGAAATCAGACATGTCAACTCCAACGAAAAAGGAAACAGCTATAACCTTGAACCACAGTCTATGAGGAGATGCAGTGGAGATCAACAGGGCCACAGGAGGAACCAAGAGATGATGCTTGAGTCTGGACATCTCAGAGAAAGCTGGCAGAGCACAGTTCTCCAAAGCAGATGGCCCACCCTGAAGGGCAAAATCGACAATTCCTTACTGGGAACAATGGGGACATCATGAGCAGAGTTATGGCAGGAGCACCTTTGAACTTGATTTGACACCGAGGGTAGTCAGGGATGACAGGGCTGTATGACAGAGACCCAGCCTTATTGTAAGAGTTGGGGAGAGAGATACTGTACTGGGAGCAGCAATCCCTAAATCTCTATTGGCTGGGAAAAAGCAGAAGCTAAAAACTTGCTCACACTCACAAACCCTTATTCTTTTGAAGGTGTATTCTTATGTCTACCATAACAAATTTACACAAACTTGGTGACTTAAAATAGAAATTTATTCTACCGCAGTTCTGGAGGCCAGAAGTTTGAAAGCAAGGTATGGGCAGGGCTACATGCCCTCTGAAGTCTTTGAGGAGAATCCTTTCTTGCATCTGCCAGCTTCTGTTGGTCCTGGCATTCCTTGGCTTGTCATCACTCCAGTCTCTGCCTCCATCTCCACACGGCTTTCTTCCCTGTGTCTTTATGCCTGTGTGTCTCAAATTTCCCTCTCCTTTCTTTAATAAGGACACCAGTTATTGGATTTAGGGACCAGCCTAAATCCAGGATGATCTTATATCAAGATCTTTAACTTAATTAGATCTGCAAAGACCCTATTTCCAAGTAAGGTCACATTCACAGTACTAGGGGTTAGAACTTGAACATATCTTTTTTGAGGACACAATTGAACCCACTACAGAGGGTGTAGTGGTTTTAAAACATGGCCCCAAATTCTTTGACACTCCTTCCAGCAACGGGGTGGTGGTGGTGTCTATGGCTTCTCCCTGTGAATCTGGGTAACCTATCCATTAAGCAATAACTACTGATTCCTTCCTCCCTCCAGTCCCATGTAAATTTTAATCTACTTTCTGTCTATATAAATTTGCTGATTCTAGGTATTGCATTTAAATTTAGTTATATAATACTTTTCCTTTTGTGTCTGGCTAATTTGATTTAGCGTAACGTTTTCAAGGTTCATTCATGTCATAGCATGTATCAGAATGTCATTCTTTTTTATGACTGAACAATACTCTGTTGTATGTATATATCACATTTTGTTTATGCTTTCATTTGTTGATAGACACTTGGGTTATTTCCACCTTTTGGCTATTGTGATAATGCTGCTATGAACTTTGGCATACAAGTGTCTATTTGAGTCCCTGATTTCAACGCTTTGGGGTATATACCTGGGAGTGGAATTGCTGGATCAATACGGTAGTTCAATGTTTATTTTTTTTGAGGAGCCACCAAACTGTTTTCCAGAGTGGCTGCACTAGTTTACATTCCTACCAGCAATGCACAAGGGTTCCAGTTTCTCTGCATCCTCACCAAACCTGTTTGGTTTTTTTCAGTTATGGCAGTCCTAGTAGGCGTGAGGTGGTATTTCATTGTGATTTTGATTCGAATTTCCCTAATGACACTTGACGTTGAGCATCTTTTTGTATGCTTATTGGCCATTTGCATTTCTTCTTTGGAGAAATGTCTATTCAAGTCCTATGCCCATTTTTAAATTGAGTTGCCTTTTTGTTATTGAGTTGCAGGAGTTATTTATATATTCTGGATATTAAACCCTTATCATATATACGATTTGCAAATATTTTCTCTCTTTCTGTGGATTGTCTTTTCACTCTGTTGGCAAGGTTCTTTTACACACTAAAATTTTTAATTTTAATGAAGTCCAGTTTATCTACTTTTTTCTTTTGTTGCCTGTGTGAGTGTTGGTTTTGACATTTAGAGTAATTATTTGTTTATTTTAGGTAAGGAGAGTGGCTTTTGCTGAACGTTTAGATCTTTGATCATGACTAGACTAGAAAAACTTGTTTACGGAGCTCTTTCTGGACCCACAGCTCAGACATTCACTCTGGATGGCAGAGGAACCTGGAGAGAGTCCGGATGTCACCTTTGTCTCATCAAGGAATGCTCGTTGGGACAATTGTTCTTTCAATGAGTTCCAAAAGCCTCAGTTTATCTAAGTGGCTGACCCACTTATGGGGGAAAATTGTCTCCAGCTTGTTTTAAATCTCTTTCAAGACTCCTTCTTATCCTGTACTTTTTACCTTCTCAGAGTTACTTGTGTACATGGAGAATAAACAATGGCCAGTTTTTATTTTACTACTCTCCAGTTAAATTTAATCTCCTATGTACCTTATCAGTTTCAATTAAACCTGCTATTTTCTGTATTGTCTGAGTTGTATAACCAGTGATATCTTTTCAGCTGAATTGTCCTCAATATTCTAATGCCTATAAGATGCATAATATCATCAGTTTTACAACTGATTTTTCTTCCTAGAGATAACCTTAGTATTTCCTTTACTGTGAATTTGCATGTTTATAACTTTTGCCAGTTCTTTATTGTGTTTATATTTTCTTATTGATTTGTAAGAGCTCTTTATATATATTAATACAACTAGGACTTTCTTGTGTGTATTTAAAGTTTTAGAGACATGTGGCCTTCAAAGATGCAGATATTACTTCTGCAACTTGGACGTCAGTTCTGTGGGGGCATTAATGTCTCATAAATCACTAGTGTCCCATGCATAACAAGCACCCCCAAACTTAGTGGTGGGTTGAGAACAAGTGGAGGTTAAATGGGTACACACACACAAGTGGCTAATTAAATATGTCATGAATACTTAGTGCCTCATGAAAATTTGATGAATCATATGCTCCATGAGTATTTAATGCCTATTTGGTCCTTCTGTACATTCCAATCTATGTTTAGCACGTGTCTGCTCTACTTTTTTTTTGGCCTAATGTTTCTCACATGATGTCTATTTCTATACTTAGTTTCATCTATCTTCTTTATTTATCAGTTTCTCTAATTTTTTATTGTAAAATTAAATATTCTTTTTTTAAAAAAAATCACAAATATTCATTATTTTCCCAAAGGCAGTTCACAAAGCATTTGAGATGCAATATAGGAGGCACATTAAGTATCATTAAAAGGCTTCTTTCTTCTGACAGGGTGAGAGGATATCTCATTGTACCTCACACCTGTCAGAATGGCTATTAGAAAAAGAACAACAAATAACAAGTGTTGGCAAGGATGTGGAGCAAAGAGAACATGTGCACTGTTCATGGGAATTTAAATTGGTGCAACCACTATAGAAAACACTATGGAGCGTCCTCAAGAAATTAAAAATAGAAATACCACATAATCTAGCAATACTACTTCTGGGATTTATCCTAAGAAAATGAAACACTAATTTGAAAGGATATCTGCATCCGTATGTTCACTGCAGCCTTATTTACAATAGTCAAGATACGGAAGCAACCTAAGATGAGTGAATAAATAAGATGTGATACACACACACACACACACAAACACACACACTGAAATACTACTCAGCCATGAAAAAGAATGAAGTCCTGTCATTCGAGACAACATGAATGGATCTAGAGGATATTATGCTAAGTGAAATAAGCCAGACATGGAAAGAAGAATACTGTATAATTTCACTTGTATGTGGAATCTGAAAAAACAAAACAAATGAGGAATCAAAACAAAACAGACTCACAGATACGGAGAACAAACTGGTCATTACTAGAGGGGAGAAGGCTGGGGAGATGAGCAAAATAGATGAAGGGGATTAAGAAGTACAAACTTTCAGTCATAAAATAAATAGGTCAAGAGGGTATAATGTACAGCATAGGGAATATGGTCAACAATATTGTAATAACTTTGTATGATGACAGATAGTTACTAGCCTTATCAGGGTGATTACTTTATAATGTATGGAAATGTCGAATCACCATGTTGTACACCTGAAACTGATACAACATTGTGTCAACTAAACTTCAATAAAAGAAAACAAACAAAAGTTTCCTTTCTTAAACTGAAGTTTGTCTCCCAACCTTGACCAGGTCTCTTATTTTGGGTTCCAGAGACCACGGCAGGGGAAACCAGCACCACTCCTTCCCATCAAGGCCCAGGAAGTCCATATATTGAAGTGCCAGGAGAGTTCGCATGTTCTCACAGCAAGATGGGAGGTCCTCGGAGGCCATTCTGAGGTCATTCTGGTGCAAGCCTCACTGGAAAGTATGGTTGTTCAGGAATTGTAGCACGGTTGTAAATGGTGCCAAATTCTTACTGCATGCACCTGCATTCTTGAGGTGGCAGAGGGCGGGGGATGGCACGCCTACTCGGTTATGTGTTATTTCTGTACAAGGTGAAAACTGTAACTGAGCTCAAAATTGGCAACATAAACACATCCCATCTTCCAACGTTTGTGACATCCCATATAATTAATGGACAAAAGTGAAAACTTAAATTGCCCTCATAAAATGAAAATAGTTATTGGAATAAACTTTATTCCCCCCATTTAATAGGACTCATTTGGCTTTTATTTTACATGGAAAAGGGGGATCAAAGGCATTAAAGACCCATTATTTAAAGTCAAAACAACGTTTTATTGGGTTTTCATGAATTAAAATAGATTAAGGTCTTTTCAAAGTTCAGAAACAAAAGTAAATAAATTTAGGAAGAGGATGTAGCATGGAAGGGAAGAGAGTTAATGTACTAGAGTTCTATACTTAAAATAATAGCTCTTTGCCTCTCCTCCAACTCTTGTGTTTGTTAGAAAAGCAGAGAAGAATCATTTTCATTAGCTAAGCATATTCTAATGTTCTAATAGCTAAATGGAAATCTTATTATAGTCCCTGGTGGAATAATTTAAGCTAGTGTTCTTTATGTGGCTCTGCATATAAATATCTAACTCCAGAGTTTTAAGTAAGATCCAAATCAAACAAAATTAGTTAATTTCATCTTTCAGTAAGACATTGTTCGACTAACACACAGGTGTACTCTTTGGAAAGAAGCCAGCTAGAAAATATTTGAAACTGACTACAGCGAAATTACCAAAATTTACTGAAGATCATAGGTTATAGTTTTAATTATTTAAAGAGCAATTTATTCAAATAGCCAGGAGGGGTTTTCATCTCAGCTGAAAATGTTTGGGTAGGTTCCATTATAGTTTCCTCTGATTCTAGAATCTAAATCTTGTGTTTTTTTTCCCTCTGCAAGGCACCATATTACTTTTCGGGTCATGCCAATAAATACAAAATTCTTATTAGTTGAAATATGGGTGAACATGAAGTACTCACTCAGTGTCTAGATGCTCTTGATCCACATGTCTAAAGTACTTAGGATGAATGATACTCATGCCTCTTTGTTCTGCAAATAGAGCCGAAAACTCCAAAGATTAGATTTTCTTGCAGAGTTTCCAATAATAATACTTTATTACACAAGGAATTGATGTAATAATACTTTCAGATAATAATAATGCTTAGCACTTAAGCATTTGTCATCTTCAAACTGTTTTAACTGTTTAATCCTCATAAAACCCCTGTGAGTGAGGAAGTCAGAAAGCAGTACATTATTCTCACTTCGTAGTCTTGAACTCAAATCACTGAAGTGTGTTTGCTTCCTCCTGTGTCACTTGGATCCGGCCGGGAGGAGCAATCCCACTGGGAAAATCATTTGCCCCAATGGGAAATATAAGGAACAGTAAAGAACTGATTCTAACGTCTGTGCTGTGGAACACTTTGCCTTCATCCCTGTAAGCCTACAGAATGAAGAGCTTATAGCATGTTATTTGCATATTCAACCAAAACCCACATTGTACACTATGCCACTGGGATAACTCTGACTATTGAGTTTAAATGATAGTGATGCTGGAGCACAGACGGTAATGTGCTATGTTCCAACCATTTACCACATTCAGTTGACAGACAAGCAGGATTCATTAATACGCTGGCTGCAGCATGCCATTCAGAGTCCCACATCAAGGGAACAGTGTGCTAAAACAATAACCTAAAAATTGTTTAACAATGGTGGGGGCTGGGGGCAGTGGGATCTATTTTCAGGGCATTTTAAGGTTGGTCAGACCGCTGTAAGAAAGTGGGGCTGAACATCTATAGACACTAACTGGACTTCGCCTGGTCTTTAAGTTCACTCTAATTTTTAAGATGTCTCTGAAATTTTGCTCCAGGAAACATAATTAAATGCAAGAAGTCCAGATGGATAAGTAGAATGACCACAATTTATTGAGGGTTTACTATATTCCAGTTATATTACTAGGTGTTTATTACATTATCTTGTGTAATGCAGATCCCATAGTGATTATACGAGGTAGATATTAGACCTATTTTATTGATGAAGAAATTAACATCCAGACAGTTTAAATAAACTCGCCCCAAATCGCAAGACTGTAAGTTGCAGAAATATGACACGAACCCATGTACATTTATTAACTGAATGGATGAAAGCGCCTGGTCTGCTATGGTGGAGTCCAATTAGACTTGACCCCATCCTTACCACTTCTCACTATCGCAAAGGTTCCTTCAGCGCACGTGCTCAAGGAAGCCTGGCTGACTGTCCTCAACCACAGCCTGTCAAAATAGGCGTAGATGTCAGAGGAGCTGGAGAAAATCTGAATTAGGGGCTAGATGTTCTCCAAAGATGTATCTCTTGTGCATTAGTCATTTCTTCATTCTCAGTATCTTCATATAATTTTTCTTCATTTTTAATATCTTGCTCCTATTTTTCTTTTTTCCACTCCTTCCTTCTGATCTTATACTTCTATGCCTTCCATATAAAAGCTATTCCTCTCATTCCTAAGTCTATTTTTCCTGGGAGTAACCAATCTGTATTCATTTCTAGGATGTTTTAATGACATTCAGCTACTCCCAGGGTAGGGCTAGACTTTTCTCCAGCTGCCCAAGCCTTGTCCATTCCCCTTCTCACAACATCAGCAAGAGCACCCAGGAGGCCAATAGCTTCTCTGAAGACAGTGACCTCTGACCCCTGGATTCTGGCTGGATCCTTCCTCTAGAAAAGAAGAACAAAAACTGAGCCTGGAGGGCAAGGATCCATCTGTGCACCAATGGGACTTGATTTCCACCTTGTTCATTTCTGCAGACTTCCTTATTCCAGCCCAGCTCCTAAACACATCCACTGGGAACACACATCTCGTAAGAAAATAGGGAATGTAAGCTGTCCCAGGAGCCATCCCGTAGGAGCGCGTGAGAGAGGACTGCAGGGTGAAGTGCGGCTGGAAGAGCATATGTTTTGGAACCAGGGCATCCTTGTTTGGAATCCTGGCTCCAGAAATTCCATACTCATCACAGCCTCCGGAAAGCCGAAGTCAAAGGTGGTCTCCAACTGTCCTCAGGAACCCGCTATGAGGAGAAAGGAATTTTCCTGTGAGGAGTTCATCAGGTCTTTGAACTCAGTAGGCAAGACCTTATCCTGTTTTGAGCTTCCTGCCACCACTCCACCACCACATACTCTTGGCTCTCGGCCTATCAGACAGGGATCTGAAACTGATTCCAAGTGTGGAAACATCTCTGAGGGCCACTCAGAGTTAAATCTCTTCAGGGATCTTGTGTTTTAAGTAGCTAGATGTGAGAACTCAATAAATATATTTTATTGAATGAATGAACATTTCTTACAGGGAATTGCTGCACAAAGAGGGACTTTTAGTGTAGGAGGCCTTGCTGGGGCCTCTGAAAGCAAGCCCCAAAGAGGAAGTTGGGGGAGGCAGGAGTGTTCGTGCTGTCTTTTCAACTCCAGAGTTCCAGCCACAAGGCACTTCAGATCTGCAGGGAGACCCAGGGTGGTCCCATAATTCCCTGAAGAGAAACCTTGGAGTGGGCCATTTACGTTCCTTATCCCAGGGGCTTGTTCCTGTGGGTCGAACACAGAGCATGAGGATGGCTCTTGCTCCCTTGGATTTCTTCCTCCTTTGCTCCTCTCTCACCCTAGCACAGACATCTGCAGTCTGAAGAACAGGGGGGACCTTGAGCCAGGCCTGGCCTCCTCTCCAGCACTAGCCCCTATACCCTCCCTCAGGGCAGGCCCCTTAGCCTCTTGCTCTTGCTTCTTGGGGTTTCTGTCTCTTAGAGTCCTGCTTGAGGTCTGGGGTTTGAGCCACGCTCAGACACTGAGATGCAGAGGTTAGGGTCCCATGGCTGCAGGCCTGAAGAGCTTTAATTAGTGGCTTCTCCAGACCACCCGCCTACCAGCCTCTCCAAGCCCCTGCTGTCTGCATCCCAGAAGGGTCCTCACCACTTGGGTGGTAAACCACAGCAGGACGCCTGAAGGTAGTCAAGTGGGCCTGAGGAGGCCCTCAGACCTCAGCTGGTTTTAATTCTATAAAACTGAAACTTAATATACAAGGCAGGCAAGATAAAAAATGCTTTTGTGCTGTATCAGTGTTCCATGTTAGACTTCAAATCCCGTTGGGTTGAATTCAACTACAATAATAATGATGATGGTAACAGTAATAATAACAATCACATCAACCATGTGACGATAAAAGAGAAAAAAGAAGAAACCAAAGGGAGAATCCTGACACTCATCTAGCCCTGCCTGGTGTGTGTTCGTTGTCCTGGTTGATTAAACAGGAAGCCCAAGTAATGAGGCCCAGGGACTGCAGGTCCTCCTGGTCCCAGCAGCTTTGCTGGAGGCACTGCCAACCTGGGGTCATTCTCAGGCCTGTGTCTGGTTGCCCAAAGCCGAGCCTGGTAGTCCAGCGGGAATTATGTTGGCTTCTTCCCAGCTAAGTTGGCCTAGAGCCTCCAGGAGATACTGGCCTAGAGGACTGAGGGACACTTGTCTAGTTTCCTCCTGGGGAGACCGTGGCAACTAGAGTCCGGATGACCATTTCCCAACTGAGAGCAAGGGACCACAAGTAGACAGAAGACTCACCAGAAAGAGCATTTCCTCATTCCTTTTGGTTACTTGAGTTTACTTTGTAAACTCTGTACAAAAAATATGGGCCCTTTCACATATCTCTAGGTGAACACCTTCTCCAGCCCCACAGCAGAAGTCCTGAACTTGTCCTCCACACTACACATGGGTGGCCTCATTGTGGCTGCCTCAGGAGCTCAGACTTCCTTCTCACCTCCCCTCTACTCCTCAGCGCTGGCATCTCCCCTCCACACCCTTCTTCGACTCTGATTTCACAGGACGAGGCGAGTCTTCCTTCCTTCTGTGGCCATTCACTCTGCTTCCCCCTTGACTTCATTTCCCCCATTTGTCCTTCTTTTGGATCATCAAGTCTTCTGTCGTGTATTTTTAGCAGTTCCTTCCACTTGGCCTGTGAACATGCTCAAGTTGCTCCTATCTTGAAACAAAACAGAAATTCATGACCTCATATCTTTTGTATTGCCTTCCTCTCTTCTTTCCTTACCTCCCATTCATACTACCCCCCCATACACATTTTTAGTCATTTTATTTCTTTGTGTGTGGTAAAAGATATATAACATAAAATTTATCATTTTAATGCTTTTAAATGTATAATTCAGGAGCATGAAGTAAATGTCCATTATTGTGCAACCATCACCAACCATCGTTCCCTCTCTGAGTTGCTGTAATCTGCCTGCCACCTATGCCACTGCACTAAAACTGCTCTTGCTGAGCTCATTAACAGACTCCTGGTTGCCAAATCCAGTGGATACCCATTCAGGCCTTGTCTAACTGGCCTCTTTGAGGGGTGTGACACTTGCTACCATTGCTTCCTTTTGGAATGACAGCTGCCTTTCACTCCTCTCATTCCCTCCAACTGTCTAGCCACACCCACTCACCATCATGGGATCCTCTTTCTCTGCCTTAGACGTTGCAGCTCCTTGGGAATCCATCCACAGCTCTCTGTTCTTCACACCACATGCCAATTATCTCTTATGCTTTGGCCAGGTCTCTACAGCGAAGGGCATAGTGGGACACCACTAAGCCCAAGGCCTGTTGCAGCTGAGACAAACTGCAGAGAATATTATGCAACCAACAACCTCCCCTTCCCCCTAGAGGAGCTTCTCCAGTATCCATGTCCCAAAAGCTGTAGGTAATTGAAGTGTGTCTGGTTGGTAGAGGAACAGGCAAGTTGGAAGATTTGGTTATTGACAGCACAGGGTGGAGATAAGTTAATTTTGTAGTTCTTATGAAGCAAAGAAGAAATCGCCAACTAACTACAGGCAAAACAGATGGCCTGCATGTATGGGAAAATATATTGTCCTCCCAAGTTTGCACCATCCTCAAAACCCTCCCTGATTCCTATAAGTAGAGCCTTGGTTCTCCAGCTGCCAGCCTGGTAATCCACTGCTTTAGAAAACGGGAACAGGGAATCCCTGTGTTCAGGGAAGTGCAGTGTGAAAGTGACGACTTTCAACACTCCAGAGGGGAGAGAAGAGGTCTAGGGACAGATGTGGGCCAGAGTGGGAGCTGGTGAAAGGCCCATTTGCTTCTTGTCCAGATTGAACAATAACTGACATCAACACAGCCACACAGTGACCAGGAATACACAGGACCCGTCACACAGTCATGATTTTTGTAGAATGAGATGCGCCTGGGAGAGTGCTCCTCTAGGATTGGCTGACTCAGGGCCTGGTGATTGTAGAACCAGCAACAGCCACCCAACACCAAAACACCATGGCTACAATCGGCCAGCCCTGGCAGTAACTGTTGGCATCTTAGGGAAGGAGTTTTAAAGATTTAATATAGTTATAATTACAAATGATTACATGATCAGGTCCCATGGGGAATAGGAAAATCAAAACCCCTGGGAACGATTGACGATCCTCTGGACAATTCCTGCTCATCTTTTAAGACTTAAATTACGTGTTCCTCTCTCTATGAGGTCTTCCTGTCTCTGACAGGATGAATTTCACAGGCCCTCCTCTGTGCTGCCTTTGTATGCCCTTCTGCCATATAAGTTCTTTAAATGTGTTATAATCATCTATTAACCTCTGTCTCATCCATTGGCCTGCATTCTCTGAGGGCAGCACATCTATTTCTGATGCCTACCATTTTCCTGGTATACACAAAGTCCTCAGGAAATTTTGAATAAATGAATGAAGGAGTGATAAATGAATAAAGATTTCAAGTGACGAGTTCTCAGAGCCAGACTGGGGAAATCATTCATTAACAATGGACAGACATCGTTGGGTGTCTGTGAAGCCTCAAATGGTTAAGGAGCATTAGCTCCTTAAAGAGCACACCAGCCAAGAGAGACATGGGGTTGTGTAACCCGGGCCTCAGAGAAGGGGCATGTGTTACTTCACCAAATGTTCTGTATGAAATATCAGGATGACATAAAATACTGGGTGAAAGAACCTCTTCCCAATGTATGGCCCAGCCTCACCTGAACGTTAAGCTGGACAAGCAAACCTGTGCTTGTTTTGTTCTGAATAATTTTAATTCCGCCCCCCCCAGCCCCTGCCAAGAGACTGACCAACTTAAGAAGAATGTCTCTGATAAAAGCATCCTTATAACCTAATGAATTCACTAAAAAACATTTAGAAAATGATTGCAGGTCTTTGTCAATGACTATGACCAATGTTGGTTCACTTTTCCTGGGTCAGACCATTACCCGGTCTGAAATAGAGCCCAGGACTATCAATGTAACACCCCTCCATCGTACCAAAGGGCCAGAGTGTTGGCCCATGGATGGAACAAACATTAGCCTTTTAATTGTTATCAAACAGGTTGTTTTTCAAAAGCTCCTTTTCCACAACCCTATGATGACAGGGAAATTGGACACCAAAGAAGGAGACCCCAGAAATGGGGAGAAGACATTCAAGTTCTGTTTGTGCTGGGCCAAAATGAGGAAGGGTTGATGGAGAAAAAGGCAAGGTCCCCACTGGAGTGAGACCGTATCTGCCTGGCTCTGAGACTTGAGGTTTGTCCTGGAGCAGGGGAAGGAAATAGACCCCAGCTCCCTCAAGCTTGGTGGGCTGCTTAACACCCCAAGTTGGAAGATCTAGGCCTGGGACATCTTCCCCGTGTTCGCATTATTTCATTAGGCTGTTGACAAATAAACACATGGAAACAATCCACAGCCACACGCTGATTACATTTTCCTTCAAAGGCATGGCAGGCCGTGTCTCTTCTGTGAAAAATTATCTTAATCCCTTATTGACATCTAACCCACCCTTGGATTTTCTGAAATTTCTTAGTCATGCTTTTCAGAGGGTTTGATTGCTGGTCTTTCTATGTGACTTTGCACACAGTATTCACCGCTCTCTCTTCCATCCTGGAGTAACTCGAGGCAGGATGACAGCTGAGCTGACTTCCAGCATCGTCATCCTTGCGATAGAAGCTGTCCCCTCTGTGGTGGCCTGTTGAGTGGCCCCACCATCCAAGAGCCATTTCTGCAGAGGTAGTGTTAATTCTCTTTTCTCAATCAGATTGTAAACACTTAGGGTATCAGTATTTCTGTATCTCCCATCCTCCCTAATGCTCTACTGGCTATACAAAGGCTCTCAGTCTACACCTTCTCATTTGTTGATTGAGGGGCTAGCAGCCTCAATGGTATATAATGAACTAATTTCTCTTGAACGCATCTAGAATGGCACTAGTTGTGTACCACTCTTGGAAGAATGGGAGAATGGTCACTACAGTAATTTCTCATGTTCTGTGGTTCAGATCATATCGGAAAACTCCTCAGGTTGAGCAGTTCATTCCAATGGTGTGAACAGCAGCCTAGAAGAATGTTAACTTGGCAACTCGCACGGCAACTTTCCACTGGGTCGATGTGAGCGGGGCAGGAGGTGTCTCTTGGCGGTTTATCATTCCATATGTGTTTATGCAGGCTTTCCTTTGAGAGAGTGTACCTCCTCCACCTGACAGTCTGTTTATGCACAGCCTGCTGATACACCGGGCGCCAGTTAGCACGTCCAATGTGGAAAGTATTATAACAGCTATGCAACCACCTTTGATTAGAAGCAGCTTTTGCTTCAGATATGATCGGGTCACCAGAAAATTGGGCATGTGCAGGGGCTGGCTTAACGGCTTTATCCTTTTCTCTGCTCTTGTGTATCATTTTTTAACCTTGGAGGTGAATTCTAAAGTTCCATGTTCCCTATCGAGTGTCCCATGGCGTTTGAGAACGCAGATACACAGACACGTGAAAGCCATTTATAGCAGCAAGCATGCTTTTGAGGGTAGAATTTTTTGAAAGTTTCATTCTCATGCTTTGGCTCATGACCAGAGAGGTGGCAATCCCTTCAGAAGAAACAACAAACCAAATCTAACCATGTACTCAGACAGCCAATGTCTGATGGCCTTGGCGTTTGGTGTTCTGAGTTCCTTAACAACCCGTGATGGTTGAGTGTGGAGCCATGCCTTCCCGCCACTTCCCTGTAATCTTATCTCAAGTACATGGTTTTGTAGTGAATGGTAGCCGGGTTCCCACGTAGGGTCATGTAGTTTGTGTGAGGCGTGAAAGTGCTTGGCTGAGGGTGCTTGTCGGGCTGGAATGCAGGCCCCTTTCTGCTTGCCAGGCCCGGCTCTCTGTCAGCCCAGGGGATGGGACAACTTTTTGTAATTTGTCATCTCAGAGAGGCACTCTTTTGCCCAGAAGTGCTGCACAGGATGTCCACCCCGCCCCTCACCATGCCTGGTGTCTCCAGTGTACTCAGCTTCCTGCTGACTCTAGGCTCCTCTACTGCCACCCAAGGACAGAAGGCCAGAGCTGGAGGAATTTCTGCCCCAGTGCCATTTCCTACAAGTCCCTGATCACCCCTGTTTATTCTGAGCTTCTTCAGTGATATTCCTGCCCACAGATACTCAGCACACAGGAAGGGTTTTCTTGCACATCGATACCCTATAAGAATGTGATATATAGCACGACAACCTTTTGTGACACTAACTTACATGGTTTTTTTCTGCCTGTAGTTAAATGTTTTGCCCTTCCCTCTGCACTCAGCCAATTTAAATAACCAGGCTGCTCTGTGCTCAGTCCCTCAGGAAAGGGGTGGGAAAAGTAGGAAGCAGAGAGAACAAAGAGTTATCTTTTTTAAAAAATTTTACTGATGTCACATTAGTTTATAACATTGTGTGAATTTCAAGTGTACATCATTGCATTCTAGCTTCTGTGTAGACTGCACTGTGTTTACCACCAAAAGTCTAGTTTCCGTCTGTCACCATACATATGTGCCCCTTTACCCCTTTCACTCTCCCCTCACCCTCTTCCTCTCTGGTAACCACCAATCTGTTCTCCTTAACTATGTGTTTGTTTGTTTATCTTCCACATATGAGTGAAATCATATGGTATTTGTCGTTCTCTGTCTGACTTATTTCCCTTATCATAATACCCTCAAAGTCCATCCGTGTTGTCGCAAATGGCATGATTTCATCTTTTTTATGGCTGAGTAGTATGCCATTGTCTATATACGCCACATCTGCTTTGTTCATTCATCCGTTGATGGGCACTTCCAAGTTGGGTTGTTTCCAAGTCTTGGTTATTGTGAATAATGCTGCAATGAATGTCAGGGTGCGTGTATCTTTTTGAATTAGTGTAAATGGGACTATATCAAACTAAAAAGCTTCTGTACAGCAAAGGAAACCATCAATAAAGTGAAAAGACAACTCATCAACTGGGATAAAATCTTTGCAAATCATATCTCTGACAAGGGGTTAATTTCCAAAATATATGAAGAACTCATACAACTCAGCAGCAAAAAATTGAACAATCTGATCAAAAAACGGGCAAAGGACCTGAACAGACATTTTTCCAGAGAAAACATACAGATGGCCAACAAGCACATGAAAAGAAGTTCCACATCACTAATTACTAGGGAAATGTGAATCACAGCTACAATGAGATATCACTTCATATCCATCAGAATGGCTATTATTAAAAAGGCAAGAAATGGGCCCAGCCCTATGGCCGAATGGTTAAGGTTCTGTGCACTCTGTTTCGATGGTCCAGGGTTCACAGATTTGGATCCTGGGCATGGATCTATTCTACTCACCAGCTACGCTGTGGAGGTGTCCCACATACAAAAAAACATAGAGGAAGATTGGCACAGGTATTAGCTCAGGGCTAATCTTCCACAAGCGAAAAAAAGAGAGGGAGTTGCAACAGATGTTCACTCAAGGTGAATCTTCCTCAGCAAAAAAAAAAAAAAAAAAAAAGACAAGAAATAACAAGTGCTGGAGATGATGTGGAGAAAAGGGACCCCTCATATACTCCTGGTGGGAATCCAAACTGGTACAGCTGCTGTGGAAAACAGTATGGAGATTTCTCAAAACATTATAAATAGAAATACCATATGAACCAGCTATTCCGTTTTTGGATATTTGTCCAAAGAACATGAAAATAAAGAGTTGTCTTGACATGCATTTCCAGAAGCTGATACTCTTAGGGGAGCAGCGAGGACCCCATGTGTAGAGAAGACAGGAGGGACATCCTGAGTGAGGGCAGAGATTCCCACTCCTGCTTTCTTTAGAAAGGGTCCCTGGGTGAAAGATAGCTCTGTGGTCTACCTGTTGGCAATTCTGTCTGGGAAGATTCCCCTGCACCAGCATGGCATAAAATGACTCCTGTGTCCTCAAGGGTGGCACAGGAAAGTTAAAATAGTCAGATCTAAAGGGTCTTATGCCTGAATGAGGATGTCCTGCTGAGAACTTGTGTGGCCTGAAAACTGACCACCAGATGGGACAATGGGCACTTCAGCAATGCGGTCATGCTTGATGCAACCACCCACCTGATCCCTCAGTGCTATGTAAGCTCCCAGCATATAGATACTGTCCTGGGGAAAACAGAGGTGCTTGAGATCAAGCTTCTGTCCCCGCAGTGCAGTGGGACTCAAAATATACATGAAGCGATAGAAAAAGAGGTGAACTGCACACCTGAGCAGTGAGCAGGGATCCACACCTGCTGTAGGACCTGTATCAACCGGATCCTTTTCCCAACTTTCCCTTCTGCCTCACTCCACCCTCACATCTCTGCCCTCCTCTCTGTGATTCTGTCATGCACCCACATTCCATGAAGGAAACCAAGGAATGCGGGGGTCTGCTGGGGTGAGGGCCAAGCCTAAGCGTTACTAAATGTAAATCTGGTTTGAGGAAAGAATCTAGGAGTTCAGCTCAGCTTAGGTCCCCTCACACGCCTTCCCCCTGGGGCCAGAGCGAGATGGGGCTCACGTTTTAACATCCAGCAAGGAGTTCTTGGCCCCCACTATCTCAGGGAGACTCTCCCTGGAGATTCTAGCCCTGTCTCTGGAGCCTGGATGGGAAGGCTTCCTTGCCACCTGGAATCCAGATCTGCCTCTCTGACTTCTCAGTCAGGCTCTCTCACAGCACATCAAGGATTCTTGACCAGCGGAACTGGTACGCCCAAACTGCGACAGGATGTGAGGATGTGAACCCTGGGTTGGCGGCAGGCCACCGGGACCCTGGTCCTAACTCTGGTACCAGCTTGCAGTGTGACCAGAGCACTTTCCCAGACTTCTCTGAGTCCCTGAGTCTCCCCTGGGAAACAAAGAGGTTGGGCTAGGATGATCCGCGAGGCTGCTTTCAGCTCTTCAAAGTTTGCAGCTGTGACAATCTCTGACATTTCCCCTTTCCCTGATTTGGGGCAGCAGTTTAGTTCTTTTAAAAACCTAATGGAACTCCTGTCCCTTTTATATGTCTGACCTTTTAGAGGGTTCCTTCCTCATCCTCTGATACTAATGACGACAGCAACATTTCCTATGTAAACAGGGCTTCCCAGTGTAAAACTATATTGTCACGTTAATTAGCCCATGTTCCATATTCGGGACCTGCCATGACGGATCCCTCTTGCTCTTCTCTCTCCTCTCATCTGTCTCTTTGGTGACTAACTTTCTGTTTCTTTTGTTCTCCCTTGAGGGCTTCTGAGTTTTCCAGGGCCAGCTCCTGACCCCACTGCACATGGCCACCATATCCTCCTAGTTGTCACCTTAGAGCTTTCCCATGTGACCTCCATGCACATTTGCAGTGACCAAAGAAAACGACTTTGACCACACTTTAAACAGTGCTTCATGCCTTTGTTTATGTGAAGAATCTTTACTGCTCTTCTGATGAGAAATGCCATATACAATCAAATCCTGCATAATGACGTTTTGGTCAATGACAGACCGCATATACGATGGCGGTCACATTAGTACCACATGCCTAAATCTGTAGCAGGCTATCCCATCCAGGTTTATGTAAGCACACTCTATGATGTTCACACAATGACGACATCCGCTAATGATGCATTTCTCAGAATGTATTCCTGTAATTAAGTGACCCATGACTGTATAGCTATGCCAAATTTAGGTATTTTAGAAGGCTTCTCACAGGCGGGTAGCAAGCCTACCTTCCAGAAATAAGCACTGTTGGGATTTGGCACACATGCCACCAGTCTCCTCCTTAGAAATGTGGGGTGTTCCTCCTCAACTCCTTTTCTTTAAGCCTGCTGCCACGTAAGATGGAGGTATTAAAACATTTTTCCTTTTATGCAGTGTAACTCAAGGCTGGACAGGAGATGGACACTATCCCACGATAAGGGAAAGGAGACAAGCCAGCAGGAGAAGAACCTCATCAGACTGCTTTCTGGCCCTTTTAGCTTCCTCTACCCCCCTCCTCCCATCTTCAGTGCTTGAAGCTTCTCTCTCACCCCATCAAGGTGCAGGACAAGTCGTGCAAACAGGGAGGTGTGCATCTGGTCCTGGCCATTTCCTTCTGTCATAGATTTAATCAGGAAATCTCCGCTAAGATGAGCCTTTGGCTCTCACAGCATTTTATTCCTCCGTCTCCACTCCCCAGATCTGCCTGTGCCCCAGGTCAGCGGAGAGAAGGCGCTACTTCAGATCTTTGTGAGCCAGATTGTCTCCCGGCCAGAAGTGGTTGTCTGCTCTCCTGTTGGAGCTGGCCTGGGAACAGGGAGAGAATGGGAGTGGGATTAGGTAGAGGAGAACGCCCATGGCTTCTCAGCCATTCTCCTACCCACTGTGCTCTTAGAGCTTCCGGTGTCAGACAGCTGCTCCTAACAGTTCAGGTGTGCACGCACGGTGCATCTCACAAAGCACATGCTTTCCTATTTGCTCGTCTGAACCTCACAACACCCTGTGAGCTGGGTTGGGCAGAGTGAAGTTCGAGGGCAGTGGCTCAGCTGAGGCATGTAAGTGGTGGAGATAGGGCCCCTCACACATAACCCCTGACTTCCAGACCCCCGTGGCCTGAGAGGGATTGGCCAAGACATGGCTAGCAGGCCTGCAGCTGCTGCAGATGTGGAGCAGTGGGAGACTGTGTGATACCTGGCTCTTCTCTATCCTGGAGACTTTCCCAAGGTTTGATGTCTCTGTGAGGCTGTGCCTCTCAGGGGAGTGTCCTGGGGCCCTGGGGCCAGATTGCATCCCTTGGCAGGGTCAAGGGCATCTTCTCTGGGTAACCTTGAACTTTGTGTCAGGTCAGCAGAGTTAGGATCCTCTGGAGGCATATTCACTCATGTATGTATGTACTCAATCCGGGGCCTGGAATATGGCAGTAATGCCAGTGACAAATGTGTGCCCACTGGCTGAATGTGAATGCGAGAGTGTCTCCCAATCCAGAACAGCTCTTTTATGGGATTCCACATACTCTACTGCTCTCCAGAGATTGTGCTCGATGTATCTCTTCTTCCATCTCCATGACCTTGGCCTAAACCCCTCTTTTTGTAAGGCTGGCTGTCCTGAACCCCAGACTCTGAGGGCCACCAGCAGACTCCCACAGAATCAACTTTCTCTGCTGTTTTTAGACTAGCAACAACATGTGTGTGTGTGTGTGTGTGTGTGTGTGTATGTGTGTGTGTTTTGGTTTTGTTATAATCTCTCTCTGCCTTCTTCCCTTCTCAACTGCACCAAGAACCATGATTTATGTCATTTCATTTCCATGACAGCTCCTATCATAAAATGGGCACAGAGTGTGCTATAAATACAAGTCGAGTAAAGGAATGGTGGAGTCTGCTTTCGGGTGAAGATAGGGAAGTATGTTGCTGGAAGCCATCTTAATGTCCTCAAGATACAATGTCCTAATGAAGCAATCACTTCATCTGAAAGCTGGCTGATGGCTGATGGCTCCCATCTAACAGGAGAAAGAAACCTGTCCCCGAAGCATGGACTACATGGAAACACTTCCCTCTAGCCTGGTGGGGCCAGTCTAGGTCATGCGACCACCTCTGGACCAGTAATCGTTGCGTGGGTATTGCCATGAGCTGACTGTCTTACAGCAATCAGGAGCCCTCTCCTGAGCTGGTGTTGGGGTGAATACATGAACTGAACAGCGTTCTTTTAGAGTGGAAGAAGGGGGAAAGAGACGCTCGTCAGGCAACCACCCATCATAGATACTTTTGCTGTGTCTGTATCAGAGGGATCAGTTCAGCACATTCTGGTCTCCACTCCTCAAGCGCGTGCAGTTTTCACCTGACTTTTCAGAGTATTCCTCACCCATGAAGCTGCATTGTTCTGTTGCTCTGAATGCAGAAACAGTCGGGCTCTACGAAATCCATTCCTGCGTTTGCCCACTGACAGGCTAAAGGGCTCAGTCCACATGCTTAGCAACGTCCCCTCTGATGTCAAGGACAAAATTTAGGCAGAGAGCCAACTAATGCAGGACACCACACAGAGTAGAGACATGTGTCTCATTCAGTGCTGACACTTTCCCTAGGGGTGGTGGGAGGGACTGGGGGGATAGGCCATAGTTTTATTCTGTCAATTAGAAAGAGGTGCTGGGGCAGGGATTGCCATGGGCTGAAGGTCTGGAGCCACAGACCTGTTGGAAGCCCATTGGCAATGAGGCTGGCATCCTCTGGGAAGCACAGAGTATGCTGAAGAACATGTGAGGAGTGAGGGGGTGGGGCCGCTTACTCACCCTTACTCGCTACCTGTATGAGCTTGGGGAAGTTTTCTTCTCCTTCTTTCTTTCTTTTTTCTTTTTGCTTTTTATGTTGTTTCAGAATTTTTTAAAATTGTGGTAAAATATACAACAAAATTTGCCATTTTAATTATTTTAAGTGTACAATTCAGTGGGCATTAATTACAATTACAATGTTGTACAAACATCACTACTATCTATTTTCAGAACTTCTTATCACCACAAACAGAAACTCTGTACCCATTCACAGACTCTCCATTCCCTGCTTTCCCCAGGCAAAATCTGTCTCTAAGAATTTGCCTATTCTAGATGTTTCATATAAGTAGAATTATATTACAGTTGTCTTTGGTGTCTGGCTGATTTCACTTAGCATAACATTTTCAAGGTCCATCCATGTCACAGCATGTAACAGAACTGCATTCCTCTGTATGGCTGGATAATATTCCACTGTATGGATACACCACATTTAGTTTATCCACCCCTCTGCTCGTGGACACTTGAGTTGTTTCCACATTTCGGCTATTGTGAATAATGCTGCAATGAACACTGTGGTACAAGCATCCTTGATCAAGCTTCTTAACCTCTCTGTCTCTCAGTTTCATTGTCTATAAAATGGGCATCAGAGAGTAGCTTCCTCATAGGCTTACAGTGAGGATTAAAGAAGATAATGCGTGTTCAGCACTGAGTATGGTGATGGCATAGGCAGAGCTCAACAAATGGACATGTAAGTCCACGAGGAGATTGGATTTGTTTTCCAATAATTCTAGTATTTCAGGAGTTCATGTACTGTGTAAAATGAGAACAATCTCTATTTCTGCCTCCTATCTAATTATTTTAGATCATACAAATTAATATTCATAATTTTTCCTCCTTCCCTCGCTTTTACATGTGTCCTCTGCTTCTTTCTTCATCTCTTTCTTTCCTTGTTTCTTCTCTGAATTGAAGCAGGGTGTCCAATTATTGGATTTACTTCTCAGACTATTAGCTTTCCAGGGAAGAGTAGGAGAGAGGAGCATCACGAGGAAGAGAGCAGCCTGGTGGGCGAGGGATTGTGACATGCAATTGGTTGTGGGCACATTTTGTCGCCTCATCTGCCTGGGCTGTGCAGTAGAATTGGCCATAGTTACTTGCTTTGATGATAATGATGATGAAGAGTATACCTACCAGTGAAGGTTCCAAACCTTATTCTTCTCGTTACACCTTTAACAATTCCTTCCCTCATTCCCTTAATGTGACCTCATTTTTGAACGAAATAAGGCATGAGCTATTCCAGCTCCCTGCTCTTGACTCCTTACAAACACATCTCCATGCACACCCGCTTTCCCAGTGGCTGTGTGCCTGCCCTCAGCATCTCATCCCCTCCTTTTGCTTCTAAGATCTAGCGCAATTCATTTTTTCCTCATTCTTTATTCTTTCCCTCTCTGTTGGTTGTTTTTTCTCAGTCAATAAACATGCCCAAGTTTCTCCTTTCTTAAACAACCGAACAAACAAAAGTCAACAGAAATAAACAACAACCCTAAAGCTTCCTTTCACATTCACACTGCTTCAATTAGTGTCTTGTCTCTTTTCTCCTTTCTTTTTTTTTTTTTATTAAAGATTTTTTTTTTTTTCCTTTTTCTCCCCAAAGCCCCCCAGTACATAGTTGTATATTCTTCGTTGTGGGTCCTTCTAGTTGTGGCACGTGGGATGCTGCCTCAGCGTGGTTTGATGAGCAGTGCCATGTCCGCGCCCAGGATTCGAACCAACGAAACACTGGGCCGCCTGCAGCGGAGCGCGTGAACTTAACCACTCGGCCACGGGGCCAGCCTCTCTTTTCTCCTTTCTTATTCGGGTATTTCCGAGGATTGCTAATATCCTCCACTTCTTTACTTTCCAAGATTTTCTTAATCTATAGCAGTCTGGTTTTTACCAATTTACTAAAACCACTCGTCCTAAAGTCACCATTAACTGTCCAGTTTCCAGAACCAACCAAAAACCTTTAGTCCTTATCTTATTGGACTTTTCTGCTGCATTTGACAACATTCCTTGCTCCCTCCTTCCTGAGGCTCTATTTCATTCATGGCACTCAGTCTGGCCTCTCTTGCCCTGGGACCTCTGCATTTTCCTTCTTCCATCTTCCTCACGAGCCCAACTTCCTCAATTCTTTTGTTTCCTAGAGTTCTGTCTCAGGCTGCCTTCTCTTCTGCCGATAAAAACTCATTCTGGAATATCTCATCCACTCCCATAGTTTTGGCTACCCCCTACGCTGATGGGTTTTTTTTTTGACTCCAGCCTGTATTTCTCTGAGCTTTATACTTCAGTTGCCTCATGGACATTCCTACGTAGATGGGCATCTCGGTGTCAGCAAATCTTCATTATCTTGTTCCCTAAGTCAGCCACTTTTATCAGTTGATAGAGATACTATTTCTCTCTCGTTGGAATTAGAACCCTGAAGTCATTCTCGATTCCTCCTAAAATGGTTCTGAGACTCAATTTCCAATGTGTGTGTGTGTGGGGGGGGAGGGGCCGGCGAGGGGAGTGGCACACAGCACCAAGTAATTCTCCACACACCAACTGGGTATCCTTCAATTCAACTCAATTCTGACACTGTCTGCCTGGAGACAGCTTCAGATTCTGCAGGTTGAGGGCTCAGTCCTATAAGACTGGCCCCCTGCTTCAGATGCCAGTGACAAGTCCAGGTTGTTACCTGTGCTTCTGACTGAATGGCTATAAATCAGAGGTTCCCATGATACCCTCCTTGGATTCAATTAATTTGCTAGAGTGGCTCACAGACCTCAGAGAAACATTTTACTTAATAGATTCTGGCTTATTATAAAAGGATATAACTCATGTCGACGAAAATAATCCATAACCAATCTATAAATGAAAATTTGGGTGAGTTTATTCTGAGCTTAAATCTTAGGATTATAACCCAGGAGAGTCTTTCCACAAAGGAACAGAGCACTCCAAAGAAGTGGGGGTACACAGGGTGGCTATATACCCTCAAAGAGGGTGTCTCACATATGATTGAAATGTCCCTCCCACAATAGTCACAAGATTGCCCTGTCAGCACAGCACTTAATGGACACAGCAGGTAGTGGGTCTGCTATCTCAGAGGGCGAAGCAGGAGGCAAGTCTATTGTCTTGAGCTGGGTGGTCACAGGTGAGTGCAGCAATCAGTTCCTAGCCTAAGGAAAGATGCTTAATCCTTAAGGAGACGGCAATGTTGGGAGGGGGAGGGAAGTTGCACCTTTATCTCAAGGGCCTTTTGCTCTTGCCATAGGGAATCTCTAAAGCAGATATACAATGCATGCTCAACGGCCTCGGTCAGGCCCTTTTGGAAAGACAAGGTCAGGCCGAATTAGGTTTACACAAAATGGCTTCCTCATATACTCCAATATCCTATTCCTTGCCATTTTTATTTGTCACTCAGGAACAGCCAGATGGAAGAGATGCACGGGGCAAGGTGTGGGGAAGGGGCGCAGAGCTTCCAGGCCCTCTCCAGGCCCACTCTCTCCCCAAATCTCTGTGTTCACAAACCCGGAAGCTCTCCAAACCCCTTCCTTTTGGATTTTGATGGAGGCTTCATTACATAGGCATGACTGATTAAATCATTGGCCATTGGTGATGATTCAACCTCTAGTCCCTTTCCTCTCCCTGGAAATCAGGGGGTAGGACTGAAAGTACCAATCCTCTATTCACAGTTGGTTGGGGGCAACCAGCCCGCACATTTAGGTGCTTTCCAAAGCCACCTTCATTAACATAAGAATCACCAGACACCCATCTCACATTTTTGGCTCTTTTTTCAGGTACTGAGGACAAGAGACCAAATATTGTAACAAAAGATGTTCTCATTGCTCTTATCACTCAGCAAATTTCAAAGATTTTGGGAGCTGCGAGCCAGGAACTGTGGATGAAGACCAAATACACATGAGAAATATATTTTGGTTATCTGAATTACCCTCTTTTTCCTCCCTGGTAAATCCAATCAGTCACCAATTCTAGTCGGCTTTACTCCTCAATGTTTCTTCAGGCCAGGGCAGGTCTCCTCTCTCACCTGGGTGACTGTGGTTGCCTCTTTATTGGCCTCCCTGTGTCCAGATTCTCTACAAAAATGCATTCCCTCTATAGCAGCCAAAAGGATTTTTTAAAAAATAGAGATCTTTATTTTTATTCTTACTTTTTGCTTTTTAAAACTGTAGTAAAATACTCATAACACAAAATTTACTATCTTAATAATTCTTAAATGTACAGTTCAGTGGCATTAATTACATTCACATTGTTGTGCAACCATCACTAATATCCATCTCCAGAAATCTTTTCATCTTGCAAAAGTGAAACTTTGTATCTGTTGTTAAATCCATTAAACAAGGAGGCCATTAGGCTGAGATGGCTCTAATGCCTTGGTAGCCTATGTCAGCAAACCAAAACCTAAGCCTGTGTTGCCTCAAGGTTAAGAAATCAAAACCTAAGGACAACCAGTCACAGCCAGCCAACTAGGCTTTCCCAAATAAGGCAACTGCTTAAGCTACAGCCAACCAAATGACATCCTGTGCTGCTTCCGCCTCTTCTCTATAAGCATCTTTCCTGGGCTCCTGTCAGTGGAGGGCTCCGATCCACTTCCATTTGATACTGCCCAGTTGGAATCAATTTTTGCTCAAATAAACTCAAGATTTTTCATATGCCTCAGTTCATCTTTTAATACCACTAAACAATAACTTCCCAATCCTCCGTCCCCACAGACTCTGGCAACCACCATTCTACTTTCTGTCTCGACGATTTTGACTACTCTAGGTCCCTCATATAAGCGGAATCACACACTATTTGTCTTCTTGTGTCTGGCTTATTTCACTGAGCATGATGTCCTTAAGGATCATCCGTGTTGTAGCATATGTCAGATATTCTTTTCTTTTTAGGGATGAATAATATTCTATTGTATGTGTAGACCACATTTTGTTTATTCATTTATCCCTCAGTGGACACCTGGGTTACTTCTACCTTTAGGCTATTGTGAATAACGGGACTATGAACGTGGTTGTACGAACATCTGTTGGAGCCTTGTTTTCAGTTCTTTTGGATATATATCTAGAGGTGGAATTGGTGGCGCATATGATAATTCTATGTTTTAATTTTATGAGGAACTGCCATAGTGTTTTCCATAGTGGTTGCAACATTTTACAATCCCACCAATGTACACAGGGATTTCAATATCTCCACATCCTCACGAACACCTGTTATTTTCTGGGTTTTTTTTTTTATAGTAACCACCCTACTGGGTGTGAGGTAGCATCTTAGTGTGGTTTTTGATTAACATTCCCATAATGGTTTAGTGATATTGAGCATCTTTTCATGAGCTTATTGGCTATTTGTATATTTTCTTTGGAGAAATGTCTACTGAAGATCTTTGCCCTTTTAAAAATCAGGGGTTTTGTTGTTGTTGACAAAATGATTTATTTTAAAGACCACAGATCTGACCACATCACTCTTCCACTTGAACTTTTCATTGTTCTCCACTGTCTACACAACCTGGCTGAAGTAACCTCCTTCTCTCCTCCTCCTTTGGCTCGTCTGAGCCCATATTTTCTGTCCGCACAATCTCATCCTTCGTGACCCAGGCCCATCTCAAATATCACTTCCACTGGGGAGTCACCTTCATTCACTCAAGTTGAGTTACAGAAAAGGCGAGTGGAGAGAGGAGGCTGCTTATCTCTGGCTGGGGAGCATCCTTGATAGAAAAGCAGGCTTCGATTTGGGGACGTTAGATCTGTGGGTGCAGCAGGCTGAACTTGGTTTCCTGCTGGATCTCAGATGGGTGGTATGACGACGCAGAGAGGGCTGGCAGGTCCCACTGTCCTGGCAGTTCCCATGCTCCTTTTGTTGTCTCCACCCCACCCCCACGAGTGGTACAGGCTGGTGAAGTATCTGCAGTGGCTGATCTCAGCCCATCTTTGCCTAAGTTTCTGAAAAGTCCTGATGTCTAGAAGCTCCATGATTATAACCTGACTTACTATGTTTTATTAGGTATCCAGGTCTTCACATCCACTGCCTGTGCCTGTGAACTCTGGAAAGTAGCGCTAACATTTTTCCTGGGGAAAATGTCTGAGTGACAGAGAAAACACATTTTTTAGCCACTCGGTGGCCCCTCAGCCGACTGCCTCCTTGCCCCGCTCTGCTCACACACAGAGCAGCCTGCCTTACCACCCATTCAGCTTAGCTCAGCCATTAAACTCTGTTTGAAGTTTTATTTCCCTCTATTCTTGCTATCTCAATGGGCAATCGCTCCCAGGGCATTTTGTAACAGATAGCGTTTTCTGTTCTGCTGAGAACACAGGCCCCTGGCGGACGGCCTTGTTGTGTTTGGGAGCCCAGCCTACCTCTTCCCCAATCTGAACCTCATTCTTTCTTGCTCCTTCTTGTTGTTGTCTTAGTAATATCATTTATTTCTGAGGGCCTCAAGTCTACAGAACTGAGGTACACACGTGCCCCAGTTCATGTCACACTAACACTGAGGGCTGTCTTTTGTTTCATTTTTTCCCCATTTCTATCCCGTTCTCTCTCTAAGGAAACTGCTTGTGTTGTGAGGCCTGAAACCCCGTGCGCTGCCTCCACCTCTTGGAGCCTCACAGGACTCCAGAGGTCTAGCTGTGAGTCCCTGCCCGGCGGAAAAGGCTCCCCCCATGGCTACTTCCCTGGTCAGCTGACCAACTACGCCCTGCGTGGTCCTCAGCCTAATGGGTGTCACCTCCCGCCAGCCTGTGGAATTATTCAGACAAACCAATCAGTCCTCTCATGGGAAGCAGGGGCACCCCACCCTCCTGTTACTCTAAAGCATGCCTCTCAAGCCCCTTCTGGTTCTCTCTGCTCCAGGGTGCAGCCTCGTGTGGCCCTGGGTGGTGTGTGGTGTCCATCTCCCCAGGGCTGTGAGTCTCAGTGACTAATGAACCGCTGTCAGTCTCATCTGTCCAGTGTTGGGAGATCCTCCTTCACCAACGGGCTGAATAGTAGGTGACGGGCACAACACCCCGGTGTGTTTAATGCAAGTACTTCCAAACCATCTTCCCAATTTAATGGAGACATATATACAGCCATTTAAAATACATGGCGTACTTTTACTCTGCACAATGTTTTGTGCTGTGGATCTCACTGTTTCTTCCTGTAGCGCTTGCTCTCCATGCCCGGCCATATCCCTTTGTCTCTCACTCTTCATTGCCAGCTCCTGTGACTCTTTGAGGGCTTTCTCTGTGGTAAGAGTGTGGCAGGCTGGGAGTGCAGGCTGTCGTCGGCCCTGGGAGCAACTCTCAAGGAACCGTGGTGAGAACATGCAGCTTTCTTACAACTCTGACGCACGCCCCAGGCAGTACCCCTGAGGTCCCCAGCAGCGCACAGCCCCGACTGCCCATGGAGGTACCCTCCTCATTAACCAGCTCTTCCCCCCCCTTCCTCCAATGTCTCCCTTCTCCACTGCCTGCCAGTGCTTCCTGTGATTACTACCCAAGCAAACTAGTTGTCCTCCAAAACTTGTCTTAGGTTCTGCTTTTGTTTGCCACTCGACACTATTTGAGAACTCCACATATTGCTCTATGTAAACACATTTCCATCGCATGGAATCCCAACATGGGCATCCACTACACGTCATCCCTCCATCTCCCTGTGACCATCCTGCTCCCCCTCCTCGTGGCCGGGTGAGACGGGTCAGTGAGGCTCTCTGGGGTAGACACCCAGGAGTGGGATTGCTGAGGCTTAGGGAGTAGATACACTTATTTTCACTAAGACTTCTCTCTAAAGTATCTGCACAGTTTGTTCTCTCACCAGCAATGTGTGAGAATTCACTTTCCCTGTGTTGCAGGCTGGGTTCTCCAGAGATGGCACCGTGAGGGAGTTTGGTGAGCAAGATGTTTGTTAGAAGGAGGAGGAAGTAAGATTGGGTAGAGGAAGAAGTCAAACTGCGACACAGGCCTGACCAAACCTTGGAAAGTCTCTGTGGACCCTGCAAGAAGCTCTGGAGTAGGTGTTGCCCCTCAGCGTCCTGCACTCGACCCAACCGACCAGGCCTTTATATCCTAATCTTCCCACTGCAGCTGAGGCCGACCCTGAACGGGGCTCTCTGCTGATAGCAAGTACTTCCTTGAATGGGAATCCGGGCACACATCTCCCTGCCAATGAGACTCGGGAAGTGATGTCTCACTGCTGTTTTCATCTGCATTTCCTCGATTTCTGGTAAGCTTGAACACGTCTTTATGTGCGCATTAGTAAGCTGGTATTCAGCCAGTAGGAACCAGTTGTTAAATTAGCCATTGCCTGAGCCCCCAAATATTCCCATCCCAGGCCAGACAACCCAGCCCCTCACTGGGACCCCCTGGACCTCCTCATAATCCAATATCCAGAGGGGTGTCCAGCACCACAGGGGACTTCCACAACTGTGCCCTGTAATTCAGACAGTCTGTTCTGTGGGGCAGCGCCTCCACCATATCTGTTAACTACTCTAAAATTGCCCTGAGAATGAGCTATTGTGGTTCCCTCTCTGTGAAATGTCAATTTAAAACTTTCTGCCATCTTTCTATGGGCTTTCTAAACTTCAACCAGGAGGATGTTGTTTCAGGTTTCAGGGATTTGGTGGTGGTGAGTGTGGGTTAGGGAAGGGAGGGAGGGTCCCTCCCTAGACCAGCAGCCAGCAAGAATCAGCAGGTCTTCAGGCCGGGGGCCAAGCAGAGTCAGGGCCTAGGAGAAGGTTAGGCAGAGAAGACTGGCGGTCCTTGGGCCACAGAGGCGCAGGGGCCTGCACCGGTGCTTACTGGGAGTTGGATAATCAGTGATGTTCTTCAGGAAGTCCTCCCGGGTGCGTACTATGTGCTGTCCCTAGGTGTCGTGGGGAGGGGGTGCCCCGCCACTGCCTTCACTCCAGTTCCACATGCCTGCCTCTATTATCCTGTGTCTTACCAGCTGCTGCCTGTTCCAGGCTCTTCTGTACACTGGATCCTGAGTAGCTTTGATTTCTAAAATGCAAATCTGGACTTACCTCTTGAATTTTCAAAACCCTCCAAAATCTCCTCATTGTTCATTAATATTGTGGTCATCCAGGGAGCATAATTGGTTGGGGTCCTTTAGCTTTATATGACGGGTAAAAATACAAACATTCCTCACCAAAATGGGAAGTTTATATATAGCTTAGTTGTTCAGAATGGTGAGCTTTTAGGTGTAAACATTTGAAAAATATGAAAAGGAATTCTGGTTTTATGTCACTAAGATGATTTTTGAATTATACTGAACTGGTTGCATTCATTATTTCACACTAACATCCACAGCTCTGGACCTGAATTTTGTTTTTTTGAAAAAGAATAAAAGTGAGAGTTTGAAATAAATAAAAAAAAAAAAAGCTCCGCATTGCCTGTAGCATACAACCCTTAGCCTAGTACACAAGATCCTTCTTAAACTGGCTCCAGACTCTCATCTCTGTCCTACCACCCTCTTCCCCACCCCCACCCGCCTACCCGTTTTCTCTCCTCCATCCTGTGCCTCTGTGCCTCTGTTTTTGCCTTGAATGCCTTCCCATTCTTCCTTAGGGGACAATTCCTCTGTGAGGTGTCCTTAACTCCTAGTGTCACAACGAGTGGCTCCCCGCTACTGGGCTTTCCCAACAGGTAGGGCCTGAGGTCAAAGTTAAGTAACCAGATGAAGAAAAGAGAGAACAGTGAAGGATACCCCAGGCAGAGGGCATGGCAGGGGCAAAAGCCTGGGGTGGGAGGGAGCGTGGAGGATTTGTACTCCACCAGGCGTAAGTTCAGGAGGGCTGGAGAGAAGAGTGTGTATTGTGTTTGTGTAGGGGACCTGGGAGTGGCCAGGAATGAGATCAAAGAGGGAGCTTGTGGCACAGTGTGACTTTCCTCTGGCCATGGGGAGCCCCTGGGTGGATTAACAGGCAGAAGCCCAAACAGCTAGTGATTGGGTTCCATCAGCCTCATCGTGCAGTTCTGTTCAGCAGCTTACCCAGCTGGGGACTTTTTCCTGACTTCTGTGTCTTGGAGAGCTCCCACGGGCCACTGGGCAGAGGGACTGGCCTGCCTAGGCTCCTGGAAACTGACTGTGTTGCTAATGGTGTTTCTTCACGGGTCCTAAGACTTCTGGTTCTGGGAGAGGTGAACACAGATAAAACCTGGATTCACTCCTAGGGCTTCAGTTCGTATTAAATTTGCCTCTTCTCTGAGTGGAATGGTCCCCGGGGTGCATGGAAACCCCACAGCCAGGGGGTCTCAACAGTGAAGCTGAGGTCCACCTGCCTTTTCTGCTTCTACCAAACACACCTTTTGCTTAAATGGCTTTCAAAATTCATGGGGCCGGCCTGGAGGTGTAGCAGGTAAGTTTGTACCTTCCGCTTTGGTGGCCCAGGGTTCGCAGGTTTGGATCCTGGGTGCGGATGTACACACCGATTGTCAAGCCATGCTGTGGCAGGCGTCCCACATATAAAGTAGAGGAAGATGGGCACAGATGTTAGCTCAGGACCAATCTTCCTCAGCAAAAAAAGAGGAGGATTGGCAGCAGATGTTAGCTCAGGGCTAATCTTCCTCAAAAAAAAAAAAAATTCAAGTCCTAACCAAGAGGATATAGGTGCCACCAGGATGGAGGAAGAGGGGACAGTGTCTAGCCTGAGCCAAAGAGCCCCATACGGGAAGAACGTGTGCTGAGAGGCCCCCACAGAAGCCTGTGTTTTCATTACTAAGCAACTTTAGGAGGAGCGTGTTTGGGAAAAGAGAGACGGTGGGGTAATAAGTCTGTAATAATGGCTGCCATGTGGAGGGAAGGCAATGTTACCCAGCTAAGAACTAGAAAACATGGTTTATATTTTCAACAGTTGGAGAAAGAAATGAAAACTGAATATTTGCTGCACCTGTGAAAACATATTTGATCATGATGGCAAGTCCAGCGTTCTTAGTGTGGGATTCATATTTCATAACTCGTGTTCAAACAAGAAAAATGATTATAATGTTAAGTATTTCCTGAGTTTATTTTGATGGATGACAGAATAAGTACTGTATCTTTCACTCATTAAAATACAGATTGGTGTAATTTAATAAATGAACTTTATACACAGATGTTCCAGGCTGTTTTGCAGGGTGTATATTAATCAACTCCTTTATATATGATCCTCTTTTATATTTTTTAAAGAAACTCGCAGGAGCCAAGAATTTATTAGATTTGCATGCTCTCAGACGAGTATCCGATGTCAGGTACATGCAGGAGTGTATTAAGGTGAAATGGAGCCAGATCTGCAGAATGGCCAGGCTCCCGCAAGGGTCGTCCCCAGCCTCCTAACTGGCTCTCTGGGTTGTCTCAGAGCCCTGGTCCTGCATCAGGTCCTGGGTCCAAGCTGAGCTTACTTTCTGCTGCCACTCAGAGGTTCCTCTGGAGACCCAGGTGGGAGGTGGTGGCCTAGGGCACTTTGGTGGCCCAGACTGCATAGTGGCTCTGTCTGGGGAAGAGGCTTGCAGCTCAGGGGTGCCTCGAGGGAATCTCAGGTTCCCTGGCCTCCTCCAACGGCCTTTCAACCCAGTGTCACTCTCCCTTCCCCTGCTATCTCTTGGCAGCACAGTTAGGGGCTGAGCTTTGTTCTGTCTGTGCTTATTTCACACGAGAGGAACTTGTCTCACTAACAAGACTGAACTCCTGAAGTTAGGAGCTGTGCTTTCTCCAGCTCCCACAGTCTGCGCTCAGTGAATCCGGCTGGTCTGTATTGAATCCATGTGTCAGAGTCAGGACTCATGGCACTCTGGAAGGGGACACAGGAACCCAGGCACAGCCATTCTAGAGGGTGCAGGTTGGGAACTGGAGACAGTGCGAGGACGCAGTACCTGCTCACCTCCCTGGGGAAGGACAGAGAAAGCATGAGAGCAGAGACTTCCCTTCAGCCACTCTCTTCTGTTCTTTGCAAATCCTGTTGGAAAGTGACACAGGGGTCAGAGACATTGCCTCTGGCGGACAGTGGTGATGGAGAGGGCTGGGGGAGGTGTTTTAGGCCAGGTTGCTCAGTTTTGCAGCCTGCTCTGTCCACACAGAGCACTTAGTTGTCTCTCAAAACACCTTGAACACTCTTGGTGCTTCTGGAACTATAGTTATGCTGCCTGGTGCACCGCATTAGATAGAGACCCCACAGGGCCATTTCAGCACCTCTCTCCTCATTAGAGTTTAGCCCAGCCCCAACCTTGGGCCCTCCTCGAATCACCCAGGTAGACAGTCAGTGCAGGTTGCCTTGTAAGGTAGCCTGAGAGATTGAGATAAGCCTGCCACCCAGAACACAGGCAGTGGCATTCCCCAGCTCCCCCCAAGAATGCGTGCTCCCTGGCGGCTGCAGCCTGAGCCGGCCCACTCCCCTTGCAGGCCCTCTGCACCCTCGGTGGCTCATCAATCACACGGGCAGGTCCTGCGGGTGCGTAGTGGCCATGCTGTCACATGCCTGTTTGCAATAAGCTCTGGCCATGATCATTAATCATTCATTGAGGCTGTGGTTAGCGGCCCTCAGTCAAGTGGATGGTTTCAGGTTTTCAGGCTAAGTGCCTCTCCAGCAAGCATCCTCCTCAGCCCTTTCATGTCCAGCCATTTGATGTTCTGTGCATGCCGAGCTGGCCACCAAGGCCAGGCTTTGTTGTGGAGGGTTGCTCCAAACACTTCCCTCAGGGCCAGTGGAGAAGAGTTCTGGGCCCCAGCTCCATGTCTGCACAGGAAAGAGAGCTTGTAAGACGAATCTATCCTGAGTGCTTCCTGAGCACCCACTTCTTGGCCAGACCATGGGCATCTGAGAGAAGGAGAAAGTACTCACTCTGCCCTCAGTCCCCCGTTTAGGATAGAGCTCATGCAAGCTAGTTGGCCAGCAAGGCTGACTTTATGTGGGTTAAGAGGACTGGAACAGCCCTTCAGTCTATGGGTTTCTCACGAGGGTAGTTGCCTGGAGGCTGGGCATTCGGGGGAGAGGAGAAGAGCCAAGTTAATCCCAGGGGCCGAGGCCATGGGTGAGCATAGCTCTGTGTGCTGTGCTGCTGTGTGGCCGTGCTGTGTGGGCTGAGCGAGGCTTTGAATGCAGACTGAAGCCATTGAATAATGGTCTGGAAACAGTGGCAATGATGAAAATCTTTTTCGCTGGAAAAAACATGAACAAAACTAACTTTACATTTAAGCTGAAGATGACAGTGTTTTCTGTTTCTGCAGGTTACTAATAAGGTCACAGTCAGAGGCTCTTGAGTTGCTTGAAAAGATGCATAAACCATAGGTGTGGGATGGAACTCGGAAGGGCTGGAGAGAGCTCAGTTTTGTCCAACAAACATCTCTCAATCCCCTCCTCGGTGCTAGGACCTCTGCCTGCTGGAGCGGAAATGTCCTGGAAATGCAGAGGTAGGAGTGTTAGAGCAGGCTACACCCAGGGCCATGCCCTGCTCCACAGGGGCCCTGGATGGCTCCCAGGGTAGGGATTTCAGGGTCCAGAGCCACAGGGGCAGGGGCTGAGGGAAGCGGGCTGCTGGCCATGTTGAAATGGGAAGTTGACATAGAGATGTTACTGAGGGTGATATCCCAGCCTCCATTTCAGTATCTTTCCCAGAAAACGTTTCTTGCCAAAAAACTTATCCACTGTGTGCTTATTCTTTGAGCCCCTGCTTTGAACAAACGAAAGAACTCTGGTTAATCAGAGTCAACAGAGGTTGCATGCAGTTGAGAGGATCAGGAATGGTGCATAGAGCAGGTGGGATGTGACGGGATCTGAAAGGACAGAAGACTTCCCCAGGCAGAAGTAGGGTAGGAAGAGCTTGCCAGGTGGATGGAGTAGGGGACACAAAAGCACAGAGGATGGTCTGAATAGCTGGCGACCGATGTCCTTGTGCCAGGGTGGTGGGAGATGGGGCTAGGAAGGCATGATGGCCTGAGGCCAGGCGAGGTCTCCAGCACTGGGGAGCCACACTCTGCTCCCAGATCACCACCCTGCCTGCTTTATCCCTGTGTTTTCACCCATGCCTCTGATTCCCGCAATGCAGGTTGTTCTCCGCTACATGAGCAGCCATTCTCCTGACATTTCTCTCTGCTTTTCTCACACTGTGTCCTCCACTTGGGAAACTTTGCCTCTCTTTGCTTCCTGGAGAATTTCTCCTCATCCTTCAAGATCCAACGCAAATGCCAGCTCCTCCTTGCAGCCTTCTCTGACTGCTGTGGTCTGTACAAATTACCCCTTGTGCTGGAACCCCACACTGGGAAGCCTGTGATGCTGTTGGCCACTCACTGGGTGCTTGTTTTAAGGTGGAGGTGGTGACGATCTGAGACCTGCTTCTGCCACCCACTGCCTGGGGAACCACCTCGATTTCCTCATCCATAAGAGGGAAAAACTGTTGCAAAGAGTTTTGAGTAGCAATAAATAGAATAAATCAAATGACGTGTGTAATGCCTACTGCAGAGCCTGGCATGGAGGAGATGCTCAGAGAAGGTTAGGCCCCTTCCTGCTCCCTGATCGCATTCTGTCTATGTCACAGTCAGCCATTTACAGGTAAGTCCCTGCAACTAGGTTGGGAGATCCGTGGAATAGAATCCATTTTCTGCCGAGTCTGGTGCAGTAAGGGCACCCTGCTTCAGCAGAATTCCTTCACTGCAGGGAGGGAGCAAAGTCGTTCAGGCAATTTGTAGGTGTGGGAATCAAGTTTGTTTGTTTGTTTTTCTTATGAATGTTCTGATTAAGCCAAAAACGTCCTGAAGTCATACAATTCTCCTATCCCCAGAGAAGGATTTGAATAAAGTATCCTCTTGCTGAAAGGAAAATTAGAGATAATTAGTCCAGTGGTTTCCAAAATTTGTAAAGGACTGGAGCCGTTTTTTCAAATGAAATTTTATGTGGAACCTTAAGCTACACAAGCAGACAAAGCACTATTTTAGGAATATATCGATATTTATTATTGATTGATGATAAATTAATTAAATCACATTCATGAATGCATTAATTGTATAATTTCAAGCTTATAACAAATAAATAAGTTAAAATAAATCACCTTGACAAATGTAGTTATTTTATCATCTCAAACTTATAGTAAATAAAAAAGCACAATGAGACTATTATGATCAGCACAAAAATTAGAAATTAGGCATTATGGTGATCCTTGTCTTATTTCAGTTTCAGAATGAAGTTCACTTCTGTATTTTATCTTGTTTTCACAGTCTGGAGAGAACCCTAATCCCTGCAGTGATGGGTAGGCTCCAGGGAGCTCTGCTTTGTAACCGTTTGCTTGTTTCTCATGCAGTCTCAATGGCCTTCAATTACCTGGATAGTGGCAGTAGGCGCTGCTCTGAGACTGCCACAAAAACGACTAAACCTGGCCACACAAGTTGTCACTCTGCATGGTGTTAAAAATGGATATCCCGCCTATGTGGTTTTTAAAATCACACTTTTATCAATGGCTAAAAATAGTTCTTAGATATAAAATTTTGAAATAAAACATTCCTGAAACCTACACAGTAACTTCTTGGGTCTCTAGGGTCCTGGAGGACATGATATGAACCCACTAATCCAGTCCACAGATGAGTCAACTGAGGCCTGGCATGTGACAAGGACACATCAAGGCCACAGAGAGAAAAAGTGGTGGGCTGGGGTGAGAATTGAGGCCCAGTGCATCCCACCTCAGGGCTCTTTTGACTGTGTTCTCTATCTATCTTTCCAAATTTGTATTGGTAAGAAAGTGTCTCTGTTGTTATTTATTTTTAATAAGTTCGATACCCCAACTCTTGAGTTTGATTTATACTCGAGGCCTTCTTAGATTCCAGTGACGAGCCTGAAACAGGCTGCTTACTGGAATTAATAGTACAACCCGGAAAGCTCCCTCCCACCTCACCGAGAGAATTCTGCCCTGGTGATAGATAATTGAAATGGATTTGGCCAGCCGGGCCCATACAGTAATGACAATTTTTATGTTTGTTCATCTGTCAGAAGAGTAAAAAGCAAAGCTGGTAATTTGTGTTAACTAAGCGCCTTCATTATAAGAACTCAAGGGAAAGGGTGGGGAATAAAACATTTTTTCGTACAGCTGTCCCGGATCCTGAGGATGATTTGTGTAGTTAAAGAGAAATTCTAATAATGTTGAGTGTATGGAAAAGTTTACAGCAGAGAGGATGGGTCATTTTCCAAGTGCTCGGATTGAATATCAAGACCTGTGCAGCTTCCTTTCTCAACTCCTGCTTTTCCTGGCAGGGCCCAGCTCACAGGTGCCCCCACGTGCTGCAGTAGTGACTTCCAAGAATTCCCAGCTCACAAACGGCAGTTCCCCGGTGAGCCATGACCAGGGCGTGAGTGTCACGGAGGGACCCCGAATTTCCCACGCTTCACCCAAGAAGGCAAGAAAAAGCTTTGCTCTGGAGGGTGCTGGGTGCTCATGCATGGCTGCTATCTTTTCTTCCACCTGTCACTCCTGACCTCGAGCTCTGCCCGGCAGGTGCTCAGCACCCAATTGCTGGCAGCATTTTAAGGGTGACTCTTCTTCTCTTAGGGCAGCCCTTTCTGGGACTGCTCTTACTCTTAGGGAGAACAGGCTATCGGTCCCCATCAGACTCTGTGCTCAGGCATTCTTCCTCCACCTGCTCATCCAGGTAGCCTTGAGACCCCTTCTCAGGAGACAGAGCCTCTCCTGCCCTGGCGGGAATTGAGGTTAGGGATGCTGATACCCCAGAAAAGGGAGCTAAGGGTCTGATTGTCATGTTGGGGTAAGTGGCCAGCATCACCTCTTCCTTGAGAGCAGACATTTCTACAGGGATAGAAAGTATGAAGGCCCTGAGAGGCTGGCATTCTAGGACAGGAACACTGAAAAGAGAGGAGCGAACGTAACAAAGGAAGTTTGAGGTCTTCAGATGGCCTGACCCGTTTTGCCCCAGGAAAGAGCAAGTGGAGAAAGAGTCTAATCCTGTGGGGCCTTTTAAGGTGAGGCTGTTTCCTGCTCCTTGGGACAAGGACAGTCCCAGGTCTGACCATCCCTGACTATAAAGGTGACGGATAATTCTTCAACTTGCAACAGAGATCCTCTCTTTGTAAAAAGGCTCAGAGCTGAGCTTTCTTGAAGAGCAAATTTCAAATAGGATTTGAGTCATTCACAGAAAGTGATTTACCCTCACACCTCCAAGAACACATCTATTACGCAAAGCAAAATTCTGACTGGGCCTCAAGAGAAATCACACAAAAACAAAGATTTTTTCTTCTTTTTAGAGAATGAGGCAATCCTGCCGTTTGAATAATCTTTGCTAATTCTGAACGATGCTGCATTTGTCTTATAAATGCAGGGACCTGTGGAGGAAGAGAGCAAGGGGAATGTGAACTCACTGGTCTTCAACACAGGGCACCTCATGTGGCCTTGAGTTTCAGCTGGCCCAGTATGGCTAAAGATACAGCGTGGATTGACGTGTTGTAACCAAGCTTAAAGAAAAATGTTATTCTTTGAGACCAGCATGTGCATCATCATGCCTGCTGCTGATCACGGCTGTGGACGATGGTCTCTTCCTGCCCCACACAATTTCCTTGGCTAACTAGGAATATCTTCCCTGTATGGCCACATCTCTCAGGCATTTGGCGACGAGGGCAAAGCTGAAAGTCTCTCCCTTTATTGGAGTCAAATCTTATTTCTAAGAAGGTTTTACATGAAAAGTTAAAGGCAAGCTTGACAAAATAAACAGGGTTCAAAATGTTTGCCAATGAGTCTCTGTTAAAAAGGATGGCCCTTTCTCTTGGAGCCTTGGTTGACCTTTGTGTAGGAAGGAGTGGAAATGTCCCCACAAAATCCCCAAAACCTCATAGGAAGCTGTTGACCAGCTTTCAGTGAACTGGGTTTTTGCTGTGCTCTGGAGGCTGAGTAACAGGTGCACTTCAACAAACCTCAGGCAGATGAGTGTAATCTTCAAAAGGTAGATTTCTTAGTTTTGATTTTTTAGTGGTGGCATTATGAGCCCATGCTACACTGTTTCTGGGAAGCATAGTGGGGCCTGGTCAGTTGGCAGTTTTTAAGAGATTATAAAGAGCAGTCAACTGAGGTCAGGAGCCCTGTGTGTCTAGATAAGTCACCCATCCTCTCCTCCACATTTTTCTCATTTGTAAAAATATCTACATCTCTGAGCTGTTGTGAAAACTGGATGGACGCTGAATGTGAAACACTTTATAAACAAATTGGAGGGTGTGACTGTTCAGCTGAGGAACTCAGGAGGGCTGTCACACAGAGAGGGCAAGTTGGAGAGGGCTGAGGCAGTGAAGGGCTATTGCTGAGGGATAAAAGGCAAGTGGAGGGGCTGGCCCCGTGGCCGAGTGGTTAAGTTCACGCGCTCCGCTGCAGGTGGCCCAGTGTTTCGTTGGTTTGAATCCTGGGCATGGACATGGCACTGCTCATCAGACCACGCTGAGGCAGCGTCCCACATGCCACAACTAGAAGGATCCACAACGAAGAATATACAACTATGTACGGGGGGCTTTAGGGAGAAAAAGGAAAAAATAAAATCTTTAAAAAAAAAAAGGCAAGTGGAGGAACAATTGCATTAACTCCAGAGAGCAAAGACAGTTTCTGTGACTCCACAGACGTATGCTGTCTTCACTTGGAGGTCCACTCTTCATTTCTATTCCAGCCTTAGAGGCTTCTGGTCCAATAGGAACAAAGGCAGCTATGGAGATGTACCCAGTATATTAATCTCCTTAGAGTTCCCTGAGCTTGTGACCAGAGGCAACACCTCCTTCCCCAAACAGGTAAGGCCACACTGAGCCAGAGTTCAGCTTAAGCCTCCTCATCCCTGAAGTCCTTGAGCCCAGTTCATTCTATGGCATGGGGGGCAGAGGATGCTGGAACGTCCACAGTGAGAACAGCAGGAGTGGGCTCCACCAAACAAAGCACAAATGGCAGTAGTTAAAAAAGATAGGAAATTTTTGAAGGTGGCTTGTTTTTTCGTTGGCAATTGACCTGAAATGAAATCATGAAAGCTGCTGAGTTCTGTGCAGTCTGGGCACAGAAACTTGGAGAGCACTAGTCTTTAGTGTCAAACTGGCTTGCCATGACTTGGGATCATAACCACCAACCTCCTGTGGATCATCTGAGCAGAGGCTGTGTAGCCCCTGAAACCCAAGTCTGGGCCAACTTGAGGGCCATTCATATTTTTCGGATCCCCAAAATCATTGAACTGGGTATCTGGCTCATGGAGGTGTTCAGCATCAACCTTTTCCTCTCCCCACCCTCATCCCCAGAGGAATCCAGGACTGGTCCAGTTAGCTCCCCAACAGAGGTCAGAGCTGGTGCTCTCCAAGGTGCTGATGGCCCAGGCCAACTCCCCCAGAGGGCACATCACACTGCAAATGTTCCTTGAAGCTCACCCAGGTCACATGGGGGACCTTTCTTTGCCTCCATTCTTGTGACAAGGGGGACCCTCTGATAGGTTTGAGTGGAAGAAGATACTTCTTAGGCTCTCCATATTGGTTTGAGAAGATTGATCAAAGGCTCTAAGTAGAACTGAGAATATAAGAATGGTGCATCTCCAAGATACCTGGAGGAGCATGGCTCAAAATGCCTTGGCAGTGCCATCCTTGAGTCCAGTATGTCCACACCAGTATATTCTCCTCACCTAGAGAAGTAGAAAAATACTACTATTAGCAAGAGTCTGAACATGAGGGGGCAACTTGGGGCATCCTCTTGACAGATTGTGGATATGACCAGTGAAACCAGTTGGGGACTGTTGGAGTAGTTAGGCTAGAGATGGTACTGAGTTAGGGCAGTGACTTTATCACTGGGAAAATCCTAAGAGGCAACACCAGTAAGACAGTGATTATTAGATGTGGAGGGTGGGGAGGGGGAGAGGAATTATCCTTGACTCTGAAATTAATGGCCTGGGAGACTAGGTAGATGTTAATGCCATTCATGAGGAGGAACAGCAGGTTTTGGGCATCATAATAAGTTCGGTTTACACATTTTGAGTGTTGGGTACCAGTGGTACTTCCAAATGTGTTGTCCAAGAGGGGTTGGGTACACAATTCTGGAGCTCAGCAGAGAGGTCATGGCCTGTGATGGAGATTTGGGAATCGTTCAAGAAGAGGACAAGTTGAAGAGATGAGAGAAGATTAGATCAACCAGGAAAAATGTGTAGAGTGAGAGAAGAGGAGGGCAGAAAACAAACCTTGGTGGAATGTCTACATTTCTCAGTGTGCTGAGGCAGAGGGGCTGATAAATGAGTCTTCCGCAGGGCTCCCATCATCTGCCCACAGACCACTCCGCTGCCAACCTGACATCATTTCAATCACTTCTTTTTCACTCTCCTCTGACATAGATAGATAGATAGATAGATAGATAGATAGATAGATGATAGATGATAGATAGATAGATAGATAGATAGATAGATAGATAGATAGGGATAGATATAGATAAATGTAGATAAAGATTTAGATATATAGAGATAGATTTATTTTAAGGAATTGGCTTGAGTGATTATGGAGGTTGGCAAGTACAAAATCTGCAGGGTTGGCCAACAGGATGGAGACCCAAGGAAGAGCTGATATTGCAGTCTCGAATTCGAAAGCTGGCTGGAAGCAGAATTCCTTTCTCGGGGGACATCTATCTTTTTTTCTCTTATGGTCTTCTACTGATTGATTGAATGAGACCCATCTACGTATGGAGAGTAATCTGCTTTACTCAAAGTCTACTGATTTAAATGTTAATGTCATCTAAAAAATACCTCACGGCAACATCTAGACTAGTGTTTGGCCAGATATCTGGGTACTGTGGTCTAGTAAAGTTGATGCATAAAATTAAAGATCATAAGGTGGGGCACTCGGAGCCTCACCCCCAGCTTCAGATGAGAATAAATGAATAATAAAGAAAGAAGACCCCATCCCTTCCCAGGTGCTTTAATGGCCCAGACACCCCCTTCTCCTCCCCCTGCTCCCCTCACACGTGCACTTAGGCTGTGGAGGAGCAGGGGGTGTTGGTGCCCTTCTCAGGGATTTGTCCACATTCCTATCCAATCACATTTGCTCATTCCAACCTGATCTTCCAGAGTCTCCAACCAAACTCTCACTTCAGGCCCCCTCTCCTCCGACACCCATTTTGGACACTCTTTCTTCTCTACCTAGAGATTCTCCCTCACATTCTCGTATTTGATATATTGTACCTTCTAGCAGGTTAACGGAAGCCTCAACTCCCACTGTGTCTCATTCGGTCTCACAGGTATAGGAAAGTTATAAGACAAAAAAAATTCTCATTTCCATTTCAAAGCTGGAAAATGTGAGATGGAGAGGAATTAAATTACTTGCCCAAAAAATCTTTCAGAGAAAGTCTAGTGCTGCCAACAATGGGCTTTTCTGCATAGCCACACCATTCCCCATCTGTGTTGGAATCCTCGGTGCATTTTTCAAGCTTAGTGTCCAAGACATCTCCAGCCTAATAAGAATAAGGTGCCCTGGGCTGGTTCCCAGCCAGGGCGGGAGTGAGCAGATATACATTCCTTTGCAGCCGGTTTCAGATTCTGGAATGCTTTCCTGGAAACCACACAATCTCAGGAGAGATTCATCACCTCCTGATGCTGACTCAGGACTAGGTCAGGACAGGGGCCCTGGAACCCTGAACGAGACAGTGTCTGCCCGATTAACAGCTTCCTGTGTGCTGACTGCAGGATTTACTCAGAGCTAGCCTGGGCAGATCTGGCTGAGATTCAGGGGGAACTCCCCACCTCATCTCTCTCCCCATCCTCCTCTCTCCTCATACCCATAGTACTCCGCTACAAGCGTGAGGGTGGGGATTTAGTTCTTGCACATCAGGACAGAAGGCCCAGGGCCAGAGGCACAAGCAGCAAAGGCTTCTCTGGGCATGCAGCTGGAGACGTTCCTCTGTCCAGGAGCTGGGGATAGGGGTTGGCTGTCCCATTGTATAATGATGCTGAGGCGTCTTTGGAAGGCAGCTGTGGGGTCAGTCATGTGAGCACTGGACAAGGAGGCAGGGGCCTTGAGACCCTGTCCTGATTCTGCTGGTCCCTTCTCAGTGATCTCAGGCAAGTCACAAAGTCAGAGAATGGTGATCCCAGATGTGCCATTGGAACATCTTCCCATTTCTCTCACTTTGGAGATGGGGAAACTCTAAGAAGTCACAGCACTGGTTTGTGGTCCCAGAACCAGGACTAGAAATAAAGTGTCCTGACAATACACTTCCCATTATTGCCTTAATTTCCCTGGACCTCAGATTTTTTCACTTGCCAAATGGGGGCCATTGTAAAGATCAAATGCAGTCATGGATAGAAAAGGGTTCTAAAAAGGAGAAAGTGCTGGGTTCTCAGGGTGCTATTGGATCCTAGGAGTGACACCTACCTCCTCATCCTGATCTGGGTCCAAATTGCCTTCCCACATCTGATACAGCCCAGCAAGGATGCAGGTATGAATTCCAAAGTGAGGGAGGCCAGGGATGATGTCCATCAGGTGCCAATGAGTGTGTTCATAACTGGTGTTAAAACACTGAAACGCTTGCCACCCCAATCTCTCTCAGGGCCCTTCTGCCACCTTGGTTCTTCCCCCAGAAACTAAAGGATAAACATCTGACACAGCAGGAGGTCCTTAAAGACCCTACTCCAGCCCTAGGTCAGCCAGCATCCTTTCTGATTGGTTAGTGTTCATACCATATCATGTATTTGGTTATCTACTGGTATGCAACAAACCACTATGAAACTTAGTGGCTTAAAACAACAACTTATTATTACCTCTCAAATTTCTGTGGGTTAACTAGGCTCAGCTGGATAGTCCCCCATTGGGTTCTCTCATGTGACTGCAGTCAGATGGTGGTTGGGTCTGAAGTTATCTGAAGGCTCAGCTGGGCTGGACATCTAACATGGCTCATTTTTGTGGCTAGCATGCTGGCCATAAGCTGGAAGCTCAGAGGGACTGTTGACCTGACTGGAGCACCTGCATTTGGCCTCTGCAAGTGGCTTGGGCTTCTCAAACAGGGTGGCCGATTTTCCAGAGGGAGCATCCTAACAGCCAGCACGCCAAAGGCAGGAAGCAAAACTGGCCTGGTGTCAACTCCACCACATTCTACTTGTCAAAGCCATCAAGGGCCCTCCTAGATTCAAGAGAGTAGGAGAGCCACCACGACCGCATTGCAGAAAAGCATGTGAGTGGGATACGTTGTTAGGTTCATCTTTGGAAAACACAATCTGTCCCAGTCACTGTGGGAAAACCTCACCAGGCTGGCACTGCCTGTCTGATGTCCCCTGCCCCTCCATTAACAGCCCTTTCTCCTCCCCTGGCAGGCCCCCATCAGCTAGAATGGGAGAATCCCCTCCCCTCCCTGGAGCTCCATCTCCTCTGCTCTCACATCTCCATCAGAAAAAAGAGCTGACAGCACTTCTTCACGCTATCACACTAAAGGCCCCTACAGATGCTTTTTACCGGATTTGCATCAACTACAACATGGTGCTCCATTTCCTGGCCAGACCAGAGGGTGATAGTAACCTCAGGAGCGTGAAAGAGGCCTGCATGAAATCTCAGCTCCGGAGTGCGTGGCGAGGAGGGCGTGTGGCGTGGCAGGAAGCACTGCTGTGAGAGGTCTTCGGGCAAACTTCGGCCACTGCCGGAGACATGAGTTCTGAGCTGATGACTGAATACAGTGTCATGAAGGAGCTATCTGAAAGGGCTTTGCCTTCCCTAACCCAGTCAAAGCCCCATATCCTTGACGTGACTCCTCACCCCTGCATGCAGGCATGTGTCTACCTGAGCGGAATTCTGGATGGTGTCTGGACACAGAGTTCCTCTTGTTGCTCGGAAAGGCTGTATCCTCACTTTTTCTGTGGGCCAGGAGAGGGCTTGGAGTCACCGTCAACCACCATTGCTATCTAGAGCATTCCATTCGCCTTGTTTCCCGTCCCAGTGTGAAGTGTGGGTATTTCTACAATCTGTGTCTCTGCCACATACTTCTCAGCACTTCTCCCTGTCAAACCTTTGCCAAGCTGTCTTAGGTAAAAAATTTGTACGGCCTTCCATTCCACGGAAGAAAAAGCAAGTGGCTCTTGGTCTCTCTTCCATCCAACCAACCCCCGATGTGCTTTTTAACTGAGAGAAAATCCACTATTTATAAAGAAAAACAAAGGATGATAAATTATAGGACCTTGTAAAATATATTAACATGAATCCACACTTTCTTCTGGATAATTGAATTTAGAGTGACATCGGCCAGACTCTGCAGCTTATGCAGGAATCCCAGCCTCCCTCGCTTGTTTTTCATTCTTTTAGTGTGATCCCACAAAGACCTCCCTACGTCTGAGGGCCTCCGCTGTCTCCAGGCCAGAGCGTGTTATAATCTTGTTTACAATTTCATTACTCTCTGAATTAGAAGCTTCATTAAAATGATATGTCTCTCTCAGCATTGTAAATGACAAGAGACCTTCTAATCAAATGTGGCCTCATTAGAAGACAGGAAAGAATTAAACGTTAGGATGCAGGATGGCAAGGTTTTGATATTTATGAAGGTCAAATGAAGGGTGAGTAATATAACAGAGTATTCCACCGAAAGTCAGATCAGTGTTCCTAGGAACTACTGCCATGGCTTCTCTTGGTGCTGTAAATAATAAGTTTTCTGTAGACTTTTCTTATACTGCAAGTTGTAGACTGTCCATGGTTTGTATGAAGCCGCCATCGTATTTTAATTATAACTGGAAGGCTGGTTGGGAAAAAACTGGAAAATGTCCAGAAATAACTTGTTTCTGCCAACTGTCTTAATCTTCCACTTTAACCAATTATTCATTGGTTAATTGGCATTTTGCCAAAGAAGAGGACTCTGGAGACAGGCAGCTTCGCTCATCTGAGAATCCCTGTGATTTGGCTCTGCTGAACTTCCTGTCTTGGCAGACCTTGTCTTTATCTCTTCAAGCAATAGAAGTCTGGTTTTAAAAGCTATGTTCATTGCTGTTCACTGACTTGGGGCCACTCAGTGGAATGAGGAAGGGACTTTGGGTCTGTGGGAGTTGGCATTCTGATTGGCATGACCACAAGATGTGGAGGCTGTTGGAGCAGGAGAGAGTTGGTGGGGGCTGAAGGATGCTGAGACTCACTGGAGTGGTCCATCCCAGGTCCAAGAAGTTTCTCCCCCTAGGTCTCCAGCATCCTGGGTCTTCAGAGGCAGGGCCACCATGTAGGATTGTGTAGGCTTTGCACAAGGGTACCCAGTCAAGGGGATGAGCAGTGGACAAGTTTTAGCCTGTGTTCCACTTGCCAAACCCTGCCACTGGGCTGCATCCATCTGCAGCCAGGGTTGGCAAATAATACCTATCAAATCAGGTCCACTGCCCATTTTTATAAATAAAAATATTTTGGAACACAGCCACACCCATTTGTTGACGTCTTGTCCATGGCTTCTTCAGTGTGACTCTGGCAGAGCTGAATAGTTGTGACAGAGACCTTCTGGCCCGCAAACCCTAAAATATTACTACCTGGCCCTTGATAGAAAAAGTTTGCAGAGCACTCATCTGGAGGTAAGGGCACCTTTTTCTAATTTGCAAAGGCTCTGTCTGCCTGCCAAACCAGAGCTGGAGCTGAAAGATAGGTGCTGTCTTTTTCTAATTTGCACAAAGTTGCCTTGAGGGCTTGAGGGCTGGCAAGGCCCTGAGGAGGAGATCGCAGCCATGCCTCTGACGGAGGGAGCCTCGGGGGAGCCAGGGCTCCGGAGGCCTCACCCCAGACCGCCCCAGGCTGTCAGTGGACTCCGAGCTGGCTCCAGGCAGCAGAAGAGCCACAGGCTTGAGCACAGAGAGGCCGTTTGGGGAGTGAGGGCTGGTTGTAATGGCTCCCAGAGGTAAAACAAATGCTTTCCTTGTTTCTTTTCCAAATAACCGTAGAAGAGAAGGTTTGTTTTTGGGTCTTTGTTGCTGGCCACTCCATAAAGAAATGCAAACTGTCTCATGAGTTATCATCAACCACTTGTTTACACAGCAGGGCTGATTGACACGGTTTATTTTTCTGTGGTTTTCCTACTAATCTGAAACGAAACACGAACTAGAGAACTCATGGAGTTCCCTTCACCTTTTGCAGCCCAGAACCTGCAAGGGAGGTGACTGTTTTCACTTGCATGACTATTATGTGGCTCCTATAGATCTGGCTGCATCCACATGAAAGATCTGGTTAGCTATATCTAAAATCCTGCAGGATCCCTCGTCCTCCCAAGGGAATGGATGGACAAAGCAGGGCCTACGATTAGTAGAACATAAGGCTGGAAGAGAACTCAGAGTTGTCTTGTTTTTTGACGACTCTGGAATCCCTTAATTGAGCTCGTGAGAATCAGCCCCAGGGAGGGGCAGCAAATTTCTCAAGGCCTCACAGGACCCAGTGGTACCTTCTCTGGTCAAACTCCAGTGGACAGGGTTTGGAGTCCAGGCAGGAGACTCTCATGGCAGGAAGGGGTGCCCATCGTGGTCCACCTTCAGGGAGTGGAGCCCAGTGTGTGAATAACCACTTCGACGATTTCAGCGTGCCCAATGCGCCATTAACACGCCCAAGACAGCTCTTTCCATTCACGGTCTCATTTACTCCTCCTCACTATCCTATGAGGCTGACGCTATTTCCCCACATTCCATTGGTTGTTATATCGAATTTAGAGAGAATCTCAAAAAAATCAAGTTAGATGGGAAGGAATGATAAATCCAATGGCCTTCACATGTTAAAGGGACAATACAGCGGGTGCTTTTTACGTTTTTTTTTTTTTTTTTTTTGATAAAAACAAACAAATAAAAAACACCTCTAGTCTTGTTAAGTGAGCAACAAACTATTTTCTAGAAGTTGACTACACAAAATCAAAACAGGAATGGTCTGGATACAGAAAAAGTCACGAGGACAGACCTGGGGGCTCTGAAGTGGGTGGAGCTTGAGTCCTGGATGAGAAGGCTGTCCGGAGATGACAATGCCACAGGAGGCTGCATTGCATGGAACACAGAGCCTAGAGCTGCTAGTTGCCCCTTCCTGGAGGAGAGAGACAGCAAGATTGGCGGGATCCTGAAACCCCAAAGCATTACCAGGCCGTGTCTAGGGGCTGTAGCCACTCTTGCCAGACCCCAAGGAGACCTGTTCCTTACTTCCCTTCCTTCTGGTCTCGTGCCACCAGCCTGTTGCCCGGCCCCTCTTGGAGGTTGCGGGAGACCCAGAATTTGGCCTGAGTGTGTTATGCAGGATACATGCAGTCTCAAGATCTGTTTGGAGCCTGCTTCCCTCAGGACTTCATGCCGTGTTGCTCCCCTGCCCCCCGTACATGCTCACACATCCCCATACATACACATATATGAGGAATGCCATGAGAACTTTGTTAGCCCTCTCTGCCTCCGCCGAGGGCACTTGCATGCAGCGAGCAGCATGAGGCATTGCATCTGAGATGAGGCAAAGCTTGAGGACTGAGAGAGAGTGGGAACAATGGGACCTTTCCCCGAAGCCATCTCTTATGCTATGAGGCCCAGCTTTGGGAAGGGCTCTCATATATTTGGGGATGTCCGGCTGGGCTCCTGCCCTGCTCAGCAGCAGGGGAAGGATTTGCTGGTCTGTGAAGGTCTGTCCCTGCTCAGCAGTCTATGATTCAGGACCAGGGAGAAGGGAACTACCAAAGTCCCTTACCTTCAGGTTGTCTACGAACTCAACTATCAGAGGAAATCAAATCCTGTCCCAAGCAGCTCCTCTTAGGTCTATACCTGCAGTCAGAAGCAACTCTGGGAGGAAGATTCATCTTTGCAAGGCCAGTGGTTGATTGGTCCCCTGAGCAATCCTTGCCTGCATGCTTCTTCCTCTGCATGGGAGTTGGGTGAATCATCTGATTTTGGTGAAGGTTACAATAGTCGGGGCTCCAATGCGCCAGAGCTGCAGTTTCTGGAGCCCAAGAGACAGGATTGTAATTCTATTCTTTTTGTAAGGAAAGAGCTCAGTCCTTGGGTTGTATCAACTGGAAGAAGGAGCCTGCTAGGATTCATTTCCCTTGAAGTCAGAGCCAAGTGCTCTGAGGGTGCTGCCCTGTGCTGGGAGGGCCAGGTGTGAGCAGTGGGGCATGATAGGAGAGATGAAAACAGACTCCAACCTCTCGGAGGGGGCGGAGATGTTTCTTGGGCGCTGCAGCTCTGCACCATAGAGATTAGCCTAGCCGTGGAAAGGAAAGACTTTCACATGGACCCAAATCTTTTCCTGAGTCAGATGGTTTTGCACAATGTCCATTTCTCCCTCCGCAAAGATGCTGCTGACTGACGAGCAGAGTTCCCCACATTCTCATTCCACAAGCACTGCCTCTTCAACCTCCCTCCCTCCTCAGACCTCTTCTTCTTCAGGAAGTCTTCCTTGTCTCTTCTAAGTCATAGCCCTCACCTTCTGATTGTCCAGAGTGTCCTTGGTCTTTGCCAGGAGTGCCCAACTGGGTGATAGCCAGCATGGGAAAGAGCCCAGCTTTGCTTCTAGACTTTTCCTACAGAAGTTCTCCTCTCTTCCTAGGGAACTGTAATCTGTAAGCTTGGCCAGTTTTGGGGAAAAAGGGACTTAGAACCTGAAGCTTAACTGGGTAGGTGGGGCTGATGGAAGTGAGTCATGTATGATCAGGACACCTTATCAGGAGTGCCATACTGACTTTGTCCACTGAGTATGCAAAGTGGGGTGTGATCCAAGCCCCAGATGCTTGATGGATGAGTCTCTGCTCTTCTCAACTTCCTAGGGCCTTCTGTCTTGCTGTGAGTGTAATGGAAAGTTTTATGTCCCAGGCTACATCTTTGTTAAAATCATTAGTATTTTAAAGACATTATTTATGCCAACAACTGCTCATCTTTTCCCTTAAATGACCTGAGGCCATGACCTCAGTTGCTTTTACCCCTGCTTCCTTTTGGCCTCTGAGATTTTTAGGGACTGGCAAGAGTTTTCTGAACCTAGAGGGCCTTTGAGCATCAAAGAAGCAAGGTGAGGGGCTCAAAGGGATTTTGTGGGGAGGGGACTGGGCATTCGTCCCTCCAAAGATGGCATGAATGATTTTTAATGTTTGGTACTTGGGTTGCATTTTCTTGTGCTATTGGACATCACCAAATATTTTTGAGGTCAAAGGCAAGACAAATGTCAGTCTATTGCCATTTGCTGTAAAATTTTCCCCTTTTTTCTTTGGTTTCAATAGCTGCTGCCTCTGATAATGCCAGGTAATTGAAAGGCATCTGACTGATAAAAAATATTTCTCCCTGGAGCCCAGAAGCGCTGGTTCAGAGATGGTCTTTGCCGAGAGTACGTAACTGCATAATGGCTGGCATATGTGACAAGAGCTTAGCGGTCTCACTGACAGAAGAACTCATTCGTTCAAGGATGACGGAAAGACTTAGTTTGGCCAACACTCATTTGGATTCTCACTCCGAGCATGGGGAGGGCACCAGGAAACTGCCTGGGGAAAGGATGATTGTTGGGGGGCTAGTCATGGTCCTCAAATCTCTCAAAGGGAAGAAGGAGAGAAACTATGTGGCCCCAGAGGGCAGGGGTGGGACTTGCAGAGAGGCAATCTGAGGCCAACGGAAGGCAGAACTTTCTAACACTCAAAGGGGAGTGTTGCTTCCAGTGCCAGGGAGAGATAGCAGAGGCCTGGGGAACACGCATCAGTGGGGTTGTTAAGAATGATCCTAGAATGCATGAGAACTAAGAAACCAAATGTACAATAAAAATATACAATCTGGTGGTCTTCAATAAAACCACACACACACAAACTTATAAAGACCTGGCCTTAAAAAAAATAATGATACTGCTCATCTTTAGTGCAAAAATAATGAAGCAGGAGGATGGAGGAAAGAATGATACAAATTTAGAAATTTATAAAATATTTGATTATCATGTATCTAGTAAAAGAAGTGATGACTGTTCGTCCAAGATTAGAATAGTACTCGCAGTCTTGGTCAATACTTGATCCTCTTCTTCAGCTCAAGGGAGAGTAGCTCCTGCTCCAATAAGTCAAGCCAGTCCTAGTGCACTGAAGGGAAGGGTCCACGGGACAGCTCCCTCTGGGTGACGAAGATGGCTGGCTCAGGTTCCCTCCCTTCCTACCATCCACACACAGCCCATTCCCAGTGCATGAGGGCAGCCACATCTTCATTGCAAGGCAAACGTCAAAGGCCTGCCTGATGTCCTCCATCACCCTCAATCCGACTCCCTCATGCATCTCCTCGTCTCCGAAATAATGCTGGTTGCTGGGTTGCAGTCTCATCCTTTTGCTGCTCACAAAGGGGCACACTCAAGCAACCCAACAATAAAAGCATCCCGAAGGGAGACCAGCTGTACTTATAAATAAACATCCCAAGCACATTAATCTGCTGAAGCTTTTTATGAGGGGAAGCATAAAATTTCAAATGAAGGGCCAATGGGAAGTATGTCTGAAATGTTGGAGCTAGGAACGCGCTACAGTAGGGAACTGCCCAGCTAGATCCATAAAACAAAATGTAACTAACAACTGATTCGGTTTTAAGACCTCGGCCCTCTCCCTCCCACACCTGAGTTGTATATTTTATCTTAAGGGCTGTTTCATGTTCCAGAATGAGCTCTGCTTGCAAGCAAGCTGTCACAATTTTATGGCCTCAACTTTAAAGAGCAGGACATTTCTTTCCTGGAGAAAAAGGCTAATAGGAGGTAAAACGCAGGGATTACGGGCTCTCCCACAAATCCAGGCGAGCAGATGCGCCTCTCTTCTGTAATCAAAATGAATGTTTTCTTTGGACCCAGCTAGGAAGGCCGTTTAAAGCATCCCGGGAACAGGAGACATGTGCCAGGCCGGGTAGCAGATTGGAAGCAGACGGTGAGGAAAGCAGGTGCCTAGCTCTTTGGAGTAGCTGCTCCTTCCCCACTTCAGGACAGGTAATTTTGAAAAATGACAAGCCGATTTTCTTTTTTAAAGTGAAAAATGGGAGATGGCATATGGTTAACATTGCTCCCTGCCCTGCCCTTCACCTCTGTTAATGATCTGCTTTCTTCCCTTTGCTGGGGCGATGCAGAGTTCTGTTTGCATTCTTTTCCTCCTTAACTTTGTACCAGACCATTCTGATCTGCAGGGGAGGACCCTCCACTGCCAAATAAGAGCCTTTGGAGCCGGGAAAAGAGCTTGGATTGGGAGATTTCAACAGGTTCAAATCTCTGCTCTGTCGCTCACCAGCTTTGTTGGACCTCAGGAAAGTCCCTTGTCTTCCATTTTCTAATTGGGAACAAAAGAAAACACCACCCCGTCACATGCTCATTGCGGGCATTACAGGGCTCCGGTGAAAGCCTACATTCGGGCAGAGTCATATGACCGAGGTTCATCGTTAACTGTTGACCATGAACAAACACTTTTCCCCCACTAAGCCTCAGTTTTCTCATCTATAAAATGGGGATCATTACCCCTCACCGGGTTCTTAGGAGAATTAAAGGAAATAGGCACAGAAAGTGCTCAGCAGAGCACCTGCCACACAGGGGGCTCTCAAGGCATCTTTACCATCATTGCTGTTGTTTCAGTAGGAATCCGGCTCTTTGACAGACTAACTCCCCTAAATGCCATGCAGCTGGAGTCCAACAAAGGCAAAACCAGGCCCGCCATACCTGCTCCTTTGCTCAGGATGGAGCCTGTGTTCAATTCTAGTTCCAGCCGGTCCCTGACCCTTCCACTCACTCTCAGGCCAGCCCACGTGCCTTGGGCTCATCATAGGAGCTTGGTTTGTCAAGCTGGTGATGCTCGATACTGTCTAGGGATGTGGCTTGGACCCCCCCTGCCATGGACTGTTTCAGCCCCCTGCATGCCTTAGACAGGTTCTCCTGGCCTGGCTCTAACCCCTGCATCCTGAACACCAGCTCTGGGCTGCTCTGCCAGCCTCAGCCGGGTCAACTTCAATCTCTCATGAGAAGAATAAACGATTTAAAGCTGAAGAGGGGGGAATTAGGTCATCCTAGACCTTTTCCCTCCACTCCTCTTTGGGGCCAAACTACTTTTGTCACCTGCTGTTCTTACTTCACTTTGACAGCAAGACAGAACAACATAAACACAAACAGAACAGAGACGCGAGCCTACGGCAATAGGGAGAATGCAGCTCCACAGAGAACACCGATAATGTCACGTTTGCGCCACATCCCAGTGCAGCGTCTTGGGGGAGTGCCCTCCTCCAGGCTGGAATCAACTCATCTCGCCCTCTTTGCTCACACTGCCTGCCTCATGCTACCTCCTGTGGCTCTTCAGTTTTTCTTGATTTTTTTGGTGCCATCTCCCAAGCAAGACTGAATTCGTGCGGGGTGGGTACCATGGTCTAATCCTCCTTGTTTCCCCTACCTCCCATCACAGGACAGAACCTTAACAAAGACTGAAAGAGCCCAGGCCACATGGAGAGGCTGAGCTGGAGGTGTTCAGTTGAGATCCCAGTTTCTTTGACAGCTAGATATGTGAGGGAGGAAGCCTCAGGACTTCTCCTGCCCCAGCCACTGCCTGACCACAGCCACATGAGGGACCTGGATGAGAACCACCTGGCTGAGCCCAGTCAGATCATAGAGCCTTGAGAAATAATAGCAATAAGTGATCATTGTTTAATACCGTCAGGTTGAGGTCGCTTGTTGAGCCGTAGTAATACCTGGATCACTGATCACTTAAACATCTCTTTTGGTTGTTTTTCTGGTCATGGGAGCCACAAGCCATGCTCCTTGGAGGGGCTTAAAGTGCCACCACCAGCTGGCGGTGGGTAGTGGCTTCAGGCTGCAGCAGCATCCTGCCCGACCTGCATGCCATGCCTAGAGACTGCTGGGAACCTTGGCTACGGGATTCCTCTGGCTGGACCCCTCACCTGGGGAGGTGTTGGCTGCCTGGCCCTTGGGGAGTGACCCACCCTTCCTTCTCCGGCAGAGCTGGGAAGATATCCAGGGCCAGCTGTGTGCTTTGGAAAGCTCCTTCTCTGGTGCCTCAGCTCTCTCCCCTGTGCAGGAGTATAAGATTAACCTCCAGTTTTACACCCTGGAACTCCAAGTACCATACAAGGTTCAGTGTTTTTCAGGTGCAAGTTCTCTATTTGGCTTGTAGCGAATGAGTACAATAACAAGCTTGAATATGCGGGTCCTCAGGGGGTGAATCTCGGAACCACAAGAGTAAAGGGGTTTCCAGTTACCCTCTGGCTTGTGCTCAAAGCCCTCACTCTCCCTGAGGAATGGGTGTGAAGGCTCAGGCCACGCAATGGTCTGGGAATGGAGACTTGGACGAGAGGATAGGTTCCCCAGAATTACGATACACGCCATTAGCTAGCAAGCAGGTGGTCAGACAGAGGAAGGGAGAGGAGGCTGCAATGAGCGTGTGTGATAAGCATGTACACTCTTCCAAGATGCTTCTCAGCAGCTGCGCTCATCTATCAGCCCTGCCACAGACTGAATGTTTGTGTCTCCCCCGAATTCATATGCCAAAGCCCTAATCCCCAATGTGATGGTATTTGTGGATGGGGGACAATTAGGTTTAGATGTGGTCATGTAGGTGGAGCCCTCATGATGGATTAGTGCCCTTATAAGAAGAGGAGGAGACCAGAGCCCTTTCTCTCTGCTGTGCGAGGACACAGCAAGAAGGTGACTGTCTGTAAACTGAAAGAGGGCACTCCCCAGACCCCGAATCTGCTGGCACCTTGATTTTGAACTTCCCAGCCTCCAGAACAGTGAGAAATACATGTTTGTTCTTTAAGCCATTGAGTCTGTGGAATTTGTTGCAGCAGCCTGAGGTGACTAAGTCAGTCCTAAGACCCCATTTTTAACTCTGTCTTTGGGCTTAGGTCTACTTAAGATGGTTTCCTCCAGCCTGATCCGTTTATGGGTGAAGACCTGCGTGGCCTGGGGACTTGCCCAAGGTCATACAGCTGGTAGGTGACAGAACTCCCTCCACAGTGTGTGTGCTTTGCCACAGCAATGCCTTGGCTCTTGAATCAGGAAGACATTGGCTTTCACTTGTCACTGTGTCCATCTACACCGAGGACACTAGGGACAGAGATAACCACTCATCTAATCCGCCAAGCAAACCCAGTTGAGAAAAGAGAGAATTTTGTTTCAATAGGGATTGGAAATCCCTGGACGTGTGCTCAAGATTCCAGGCCACTTTGGAGGGACATAGCCAGAGACATAAATAATCGTGTCCCTGCCTAGCAGAGCCCAGTTCCCTTGTGGCTTGTGAGTTCACGAGAAGCCCAATTTTAGTGGCTTCTAAACAGAGTACCTAAGTTCAAGTTCAGGTCACTGTGTGACCTGAGGCAAGCTACTTAACCTTTCTGTGCCTCAGTTTTCTCAATCTGGAAAATGAATAATAGTAGTACCCTACTCATGAGATTGTTGTCAGGAGTTTACTTCATTTTCCCTCTTTTTCTTTCTCTCTCTCTCTCTTAGAGAAGTTCCTGGTTATTGCAGTGCTATTGTTTGTCATTATCTTTATCCCCACTTTAGTTTTCATTGCATCCAGTCTTGGGGAGCCTATAGTCTACAGGTGTGTTTCATTTTGTCAGCATGGTGTGTAATAAAAATTTGAATTTGAATGTGCTTGATGTGGCACTCACTCTCCAGTTTATCACAGTCTCCACGCCTGACATTTTTAGATGTTTATGTTACCAGGCAGTCCCTATAGGCTGCTGAGTCTGTAACTTCTGGTCTATGAGAGAGCTTAATTGGACAGGTGAGGACATAGCACTCGTGGGTGTAAGAATCTCTGGAAGGAGGGGTGATGCCTGCAGTTGGCGAAGATATTTTGGGAGTGCACACGACAGCAGTAAAGCCACAGTTCGTCCTCTTCTGCTGCACCCATGCTCATGACGGAAACGATGGAAGCCAGAAGCATCTGAAGCAATGGCTGCCGGTGAAGAGACACTCACGTGTGCATGCGCCAATATTTCACTCCTAGTCTGAAGGCTGGAAAAGACCAATGTCCCAGCTCAAACAGTCAGGCTGGAGGAACTCCCTCTCACTCGAGAACAGGTCAGCCTTTCTGTTCTATTCAGGCCTTCAGCTGAGGGGATGAAGCCGGCCTGCGTTTTGGGGGGCAATTTGCTGTATTCAGTTTACTGATCCAAATGTTAGCATCATACAGAAACATCCCCACGCACATACCCAGAATAACATTTGACCAAACGTCAGGCACCTGTGGCCTAGAGAGGCTGACACAAAGTCAACCACCACATACACCTTCACAGATGCTCCCCTAGTTTGGAGCTGTACCAGCCTTGGCATTATGGACAGTGCCTGCCGAGCAGCTTCTTAGCAGCCACGCTGATTCCTCGGGAGGGCTGGACACCCGTGTCCCTGACAGGGGCCACGCATTGTGATGCTTGCTGTTTGGGGGCAGTGATCAGCTCCGGGAGGGGAGCTCTGTGGCTGGGGCTGCCTACTGATAAATGGCCCACAGTGAGCAATAGCTCTTTGCTGTGGTTTCCTTACAGGATGATTTTCTCCAGATTCTATTGTGACGGAAGGGCTATTTCAACACTTGCTGCTGTAGCTGGGAGGTGAACAGTCAAGAGGCTGTGTGTTTCACACCTCTTTGTCTTCACTCCCGGCTCTGAAACAGGTGCTCTGAGCAATGGGACATGCATTTCCTTGTCCTCAGACATGTCTGCCTTTCCCGCGAGAACTCAGCAGGCCCAGCCTTTTAGTTGGCCAGATTTGTCCTCATCTCTGATCCCTCTTTTGCACTTACCTCTTCTGTGTGTTTATTTTGGCCTCTGGCTGCTCAAAACCCCCATCTTCTTGGCCCACAAGGCCTGTGCCCTGCCCCCAAGTGCCTTAGCACCAAGTAGCCTCTTCCCAAATCAACCTGCACATCGGTTCCTTCTGGGCAACGGGTCCCAGCTGGGCCAGGTGAAAGGCGTGGATAAAGAAAATTCACCTTAAACAGGGAAGGATAGATAGCCTACCTTGCTCATCCTATGGCCCCTTATAATATTTAGAGACAGAAGCCTGATAAATGGACTGATTTCTAATTAGGGAGATTTTTGGTGGCAGAACCAAGCAAAAGGAAGATGTGTGGGCAGAGTAGATGAGGGGAATGGGCGAGGCCTATAACCATAGCTGGTCTTGAATATGGGAATCACTGTAACTCTTTCTAGAATCTTCTGGATCCTAAAGATCCCACGCTGTGGTCAAGCTTGGCTAATCATCCATCTGCCATGATGGCTCCTTTGGCCAGGCCTGGGCTGGCTTCAGGGGAGAAAACTGGCTGGCCCCTGGCAGCCTCACTGTGGCTTGGCAGTGGTGCTACCAGGAGGACACACTAGCCCCAGGCCCACACCCTTGTTTCCTGAGGGAGCGGGGAGCCTTCTCCATCCCTCTCACCCAGCTGCCACAAGCCAGGTTCAGCGAGGAGAGAGACGCACTTCATTCCATCTGGGGGCCAGGCAGTCAGAAACAAGCTACGGAGGCCGAGGAGGGGTGTGCACAGTGTTGGGCTCGCTTGGAACGAGTATAATCCTATCCCAGGATTCTCAGTCCTACACAACCAAGCACCATCAAACTTACCCTATTTACTTATTTTTGATAACATGTGTACAAGATGTAAAATCCAAAGGGCACAAAAGGATGAGCAGCCAAAAGTGGGTCTCCTTTTCACCCCGTGCCTAGTCTCCCAGTTTCCTTCTCCAAAGGCAACCAATTTCTTATTTGAACTTCTAGAAGGATTCTATGCATATCCAAGCACATATATTCTTTTTTTTTTTAAGGAAATGGTAGCATTCTGTACAAGAAGTTCTCTATCTTTATTTCACATTACTTATCTCGGAGACCATTCCATATGAGGACATACAGAACTACCCAAATATATTTGCAGCTCTAAAATATTACATGGCATTGATGCACTTGAATTATTTTATTAGTCCTCTATTGATGTACATTTGGGTTGATTCCAATCTTTTGCATTTACAGAAACAATGCTGCTGTGAATAACATGTATCTCAAATCTGTGGGATACATACCTAGAAGTGGGTTTGCTGGGTCAAAGGTGAACGCCTTTGGAATTTTGATTCCATTGCCTAAATGTCCACCATGAAAGTGGTGCCGTCTCCCCAGCGATGTGCGAGGCTGCCGATTCCCCACATCTGCACCCACATAGTGTGGCGACGAGTTTTTTGACTTTTGTCAGTTTGATGAGTACAGAATGATGTTTCATGGTAGTTTTAATTTAGATTCTTACGTCGTAAGTGAGGTTTTGCGTCTTTCAAATATGTTTGTTTATGTTTCTGAATTTCCTTTTCCACGCACTGTCTGTTCACATCTTCTCTCATTTTTCTATTGTATTATTGCTCTTTTTCTACTGATTTATTGGAACTCACTGGAGAAGAGGGGCATTTCCCTTCTCCATGCTTCATATTTCCAACTGAAAGGGCATCAGTAGATGTAACTCTTGTCCTCTTTCTGACCCCCTCCCCCTCACTCACTCCAGCTGTGAAGAAGAGAAGTGAATTATGGGATGGGGGAGTTTGGGAGGAGGAAGTGGCTATGCCTTGCCTCTCTCTCCCTGCTCTTTGGGATCTGCCTGCCTGCAGAACATGTGTGCTCCCTGCAGCCCTTGGTATGCAGTAAGCTTGGTGACAGAGGCCTGCCCCGGCCAGGTGGGGCCTGTATGTTTCCAGAGCTGCCTGTGATGCGGGGCAGATCAGCTTCATTCTGGGGTCCAGCATCAGGAGGCCTGTTGTTCGCACACTTACGTCGCATTCTCTAAAGGCTCCGTCAGTAATAAAGCTGGTTTTGGGGCCCTCGCTTGCCTATTCCTGTGTCTGTTATAAGTTTGTTTGGAATTTTGGTAGGAAAAGGGATGCTATTTATTAGATCTCTCAAACTTCAAATCAGCTTTATAAGTGTTAAGAAAATTAACTTTCACCTATGATATGAATTCCAAACACATTTTCTGGGCTTTCATTTGTTGTTTGATGTTTTTCTTCTTTGTGTGGAAATCTAGTCAATTTGATGGATCTCGTGTTTTGTGGATGTTGAAGTTTTGTGTCATGCTATAAACGCCTCTCCCGCTGCTGGACTATAGAATGTGTTTTCCTGTGTTTTCTTCAGGGACACACCTGCTTTCTTTTTCATGTTTAATCCCTGTGAGGGCCTCCCCGGTATGGCATGCTGCTGGGAGCCTGCGCTGACCGTGAGGGCATGGGACTTTGGGAGGTGGCTAAAGAAGGAGGGACAAGGGAGCACAGGTCCCACGTCTGTGCGAGGCTGGCGCTCCTTGTTGTGTGCAGTTAGGGGTCCCACGTTGGTCTCTAGAGTTGCCCGAGCACGTCAGCGGCCACAGCGCGGGGAGAAAGAGCTTGAGCAGCCTCCCCCTGGGGCCCAGAAAGGGAAGGGCTTTCTTGGCCCCCTCTGTGAGTCGGGTGGCAGCAAGATTGGAGCCTGGATCTCCCACCCGCAAACCAAGAGCTTGTTTTCTGGACTGGGGGGTCCAAGCCCAGCTTGTTCTGGTTGAACCAGAATGCTCAGGCGACACCAGGCCCAGCTCTGAGGTTGATGGGCCTGGTGTCTCCTTGCTCTGCGCCCCTGCTGTGTGCCCCAGAGTTCTGATGTCTGGCCTGACGGAGCTCAGACTCCTGCTCTGGACCCCGGGGCTGCCGGGCTGACCAGCAAAGCCAGGCAGGGCTGGAGGAAAGGCCTCCGAGGGAACAGTGGGCATGTGCCTCTTCTCTCCTGACTCAAATCAACAACAGGCTGCAAACGTGGGACCACTTAGAGACCAAAGTCTTCCCGCATCGGGGACTGGTTACCCTCCGAGTTCCTTCCACATGTTATAAAGGAACATGCCTCCGGGGAGCAGAGCAGACCATGTGCTGCTCTCCTCTCAGCCCCGCGGGACTCAACAGCCTGAGGAACAGGTGGATGAGTGGCTCAGTTTCGTCCCACCTGTCTACCAGCAGTCCCTTCCTCTTTCCAGCAACGCATCCCTGAATAATAAAACAATCCCTTTGTGTTTTTCATAAGCATAATTAAACACTGAGAAGTTCTTTGGTCCTTCTCTGATTCTTTTTATATGAATTAGGGTGGGTGTGGATGAATGTGCAGATGCCTTATTATAGGTGATTGTGTGCTGTGTGTACATTTAAATTTTATGTATGAAATCTTGTACTGTCTCTTGTCCCAGTGGTGTGATCAATCCTATATGATCTTTGGTTGCTCTTTCTTCCTAGCTATATTCCCTTCCTGCTCAGAGAGCCTTGAACAGCCTCCATCAGGGCTACCACATACAGTTGCACAGGCTGTGTACTGCACAACTCTGAGGAATACCATTGATTATAAAATCAACAGTCTATAGGCCAAAAGGCATCCCTGGACTTGTGGACTATGACAGCTCTGCCTCTACCCATCGTGCAGTCACAATTATAGGTAATTCTAATTCTTTCGTATAATTAATGACTAATATGCTATAGCCTAAAGCCACATGAAAATATTTCTTGGAAAATCTGCTGTTCTGAATTATCTAGGCTTATCACTAATGTACGTGATTAAGAGTTACTCCCACTCTTTTAGTTGAGCTGAATCAAAGGGAGAAGAGAAACGTGTTAAACTGATCCACACTAAGGTGTGAGTGACTAACGTGCCCCTAAGCCCTGGAGGACCTGGGGAAGGCTGTTCTATTTCAGAGAGGGACCCTAGTGACTAGAAAGAAGATTTCATGTGTAAAACCATAACGGGTGGCCAGAGGAGGGGAAGAATTTTTGTCAGGGTGGGAGAAGACTCAAGGGCAGGGCTCTTTCAGGCCCTCACTCTCCTCTGCTGCCCCAGGACCACTCAGCTCAGTGGCCCACAGGCTTGAGGGGAGTCTCTCTGCAATGGAAAGTTTCAGTGTCTCAGCTGTTGTGGAATCCGCTGGTGTGTGAGCCTCTCTCTCACCTCCTGCTACAGAAGCCTGAGAAGTGTTCTTCGTGACCCTGATGCTGGGGTGTGGGTGTACGACTGAAAGTCAGCCGGTCAAACGTCCCCGCTTGGCACTGGAGCAAAGGATGCCAAGAGGCAGGAGCCACTGGAGCGCTTCCCAGCAGGATGGGGAAGCGCCTTGGGGCTGGGGCCAGTGCCTAGCGGCAGCAAAGACTGAAGCGAGCGTCTGGCAGGGTGGTGGCCTGGTCTGGCACACTCTGCCTCGCGGCCCTGGGTTCCAGCCTGCTTCCTGATCCTGATTCTCTACATTTCCTATGGATTCCGTATGCTGCCTTACATCTTTCCTAAAAATCCCCTTCTTCCAACAGAGTCAGCTTCTGTTTTTGTAGCCACGAACCTGAGAGAAATCCCCTCTGCTCCCAAAGGCCTGAGGTCGGACTGAAGTCAGAGTGAGTCTCTGGAGAGAAGTGATGAGCTGATAAACCACCTTTCTGGACAAAAAAAGAACCATGGTTTGTGGCGTTTGCATTTGCTGATTTCCCTGGTATAAATACTTCCACCATGGTCAATTCAAAATACCACACTTCCAGTACCGGACTGGCAAGATTCCTGAATATTCAGCAGTTGGCTGTGAGGAGCCAGGACGAGACGGCTTCAGCACAGCGCTGCTCAGTCTTAGAACCCAGCGGCCGAGCCTCTGGGCGAGAAGGCTGTCATCAGAATGTGGCTTCTGTAGGCAAGGTTCTGGGTTTGCCAGACTCTGACTGCATGGAGCGTAAGGAGGGCAGGGGTGAGCAGTGGTCAGTCCCCAAACTGGGGCAGAGAGCTGAGGCAGGGCCCGGGGCGCTGGCACCCCCTCAGCCAGGAAGAGCCCCTTTCCTCTGTGGATAGGGTCAGAAACCTGTCTTTGCTCTGATCCTAAACTTCGACTGACTATTAAAGAGGATTCTGTGACTTTGGGCCAGCTGCTTCTTCGCTCTGGGCCTCAGTTTCTCCATACAAAAAACGAGGCGGCGCTTGCCGTGCCAACATCAGAAAGTTCTTGTAAGAACCAGGAGTTGTGAGCTGAGGCCAGAGTGGGTCGGCTCTGTGGGGACAGCTGAAGACTTCTGGGGCTGTGGCCGATGGACAGAGTCCCTGGGGAGGCTTCTGGCTTTGCATGCTTCGCAGCATCTGCGTGATGCATGCCTGGTGTGTGCGTCTGTGTGTGTGCTGTGTATGATGTGGTGGAACCGGGCCCTGGGGACATCCAGCGCAGTGTGACTCCAGGCACATGTCTTGGATTACTGGTACTCAGTGGGTGAGCAGATGACAGAATCCTGTTTCAGAGGACACGAAGAGGATTTGAATGTTTAACAAAACATGCCCCAAGACATTTGCAAAATGTCACTAGCATCGGCTGGCCTGCTCCCTCCAGTGGGTGTTGATAGGGTTTGGTAAATAGTCTGATTAAGCCATGTCCTCTTGCAACCTCGAAATTGACAATTTGAGTTTAGGTTTGTTCCTGGGACTTAATGTGTTGGCCAGTTGCAGAAAGAGTGGACGCTGCCTGATTCCCTGGCCTCACATCAGAAAAGCCCTGAAAGCAGCTCCAGGAGTTGCTGGTCTCCACACGCCGGCCAAAGTTACCCCACTTGGAGGTTCTGACACGCCCAGTGCTCTCTGCCCTCGCGGTCCCGGCCAACCTCATTGCACAGCCTGGAATTAGGTTACATGAGAACCTCTGACCACCTTGGTCAATGACAGTGTCTCTACTCAAGGGACTGAAGTCCACTCCAGCATCCATTCCCTTCTTCACCTCTCAAGGCAATCTCGAAACATTAAACCCTAAGACACCTAGGGAGATACTGAGGTTACATTTACAAACCATGTTAACCCAAGACTCCAATTCATGTCAACTGTTTTCCAAAAAAAAACACTGTAGTTTAGCTCACATCTGCTGGCACCACCAGATGTTTCTGGCACTCTTGGCTCAGGCATCCCCTGGCAGCTATCACGTCCTAAAGTCAAATGGGAGTGTGGAGGTGCCCAGAGGGTTAAATGGCCAGCTGTCACCACTTGGCCCCAAACAGCTGTGTGAAGCTCATGAGTCAGACTCCTCAGTTCCCAGAGACGCCCTTGAGCCCCGGGGGGCGGCTCCCTAGAGCGTCGGGCAAAGGGCTGGGCACCGGCTGGACGCCAGTTCTCCTTGTCAACAGACCCACTCACTTCCTGCCTCACCACCTGCTCGCCCCCTGACCTTCTTGCTGAGGACTGTGGGCATCTGCATTCTGAGGGGAGCTAAGAGAGGGCCCCTGACCTGTCCCCGTAGTCTGGAAGAAACACGCCAAAGTCCATTTTAGATGTAAAGGTGAGAAAGGAAGTGTGTGCTCCAAACATGCCTTTTGGGGAACAAGAAATTTCCCAGATCATTATCTTTTCTTCATAAAAAGCACACTACAGCAATAGTCTAGCTATTCACTTAGCCTTGAATTAATGTGACATCATCCAAAATGACTATTAGTCTGAAGTTCCCACTTCCAAGGCCTAAAAAAAAAAATCCCCTTTCCCCCAAAATAAACATTACACGTACTCAGCCATAGGAGTACAGGATCATAGACTTTGGGAACTGAAAGGAACCTTAGAGTTTATTTTAGGGAAGAAGAAACTACTGCCCGGGGCAAGGACACTGCTTGCCTGGATCTGAGATGAGAGGTCAGGGAGGGGAGTCCCCAGGGCGCGTTCCACCTTTCAGGAGCCACCCTGGGCCATAGCTGGGCTCCATCTTGCCATCTTCCATTTGAATGTCCCTAGGTGTCTGGTCGCAGACTGAGAGGTGATGTGAGCCTGACAGATTGCTGTCTCTAGATTTCTGTGCCACTGGGGACCCTCCAAGTCATTGGCTCCGTCTTGGCAGGGAAAAGCTCATGATAGTAAGCCGGGTACTTAATTTTTTTCCCCCAAAGGACCACAGAGAAGATGGGAAGGAAGGCTCTGTAAATTTCTGCCATCTGAGCCTTTGTGGACAAGCCCCAGCAAATCCCAACGTGGGACACGGCAGGGAAAGCGGACTTATGGGGGCAGGCTGCTCCTCTGGTCCGTGAAGCTGCTTCCGAAGGGCCAAGTACTCCCAAGGAGGAAAGCAGATGTGGCTGTCTTCCAGCTCCAGGCCAGACTCACCCCCAGAGCGCCAGCCAGTTCCCGCAGCTCCTGTGTGTTCCCAAAGCTCTTGTGTGTTGGGGGAGGAGGGTGCAGGGCAAGAGGGCTTCTCCTGTCCCTGGAGGGCACCTGACATTTTGACGGGGCCCTTTTGACATAGGGACATGTTGTAGTGGCATGAAATACCCCGTGAAATGCTCAGCTTTTTCTTTTCATTTTAACTACTAAATAATGTGGGTGAAAGTACTCCCCTGCCCCCAGGCTCCAGGACAAGTGAGGGGGCTTGGGGGCTGGGCAATAGACAGGGGTGGGAGTCACATATGTTACTTGGCAAAACCAGAGTTTTTGCATATGGAAGGGGCTGCATCAGAAAGTGCCCAATGACAACTACTGCCTCAAATATCCTGCTTCAGGGCTCAGGTTCCAGCAGCCCAGGCTGGGCACGGCCGAGAGGCTGCAGCCGCACTGCCCTCCTTGGCCTTTCACCAGTCAGGTGTCCAGCATCTGGAACTCTCGACTCCCCACCCTCCCCGCAGACCTCTGCACCCCTCTCCGTGGGGGTCCAGTTAGGCCCGATCCCCTCTCCCACAGGGCTCCATCTTGCAACCAGCTTCTCAGCGGGGATGCAAGCGAAGCCTGGACTTTGGCGGGCAGTGAGGAGGAACACTGAGCGGGCAGCCCCGCCTGTGTCCCTGAGGCCACCAGGGGTCATTGGGAGTCGTTGGCCCCATCCCTGCCCAGGTCTGATACTGGGATGTCATTTCACCCAAATTAGCACTGGCAGTCTTCCCTGAGCCTTCAGCTGAGACCAAAACTTGTGAATGACTGCCTCCAGGTGTGTTTCTACACCGCCTGGGAACCCTGTAGGCGGAAAACAGAGGGCTTTGTTCCAGAGGGATTCCATCTGAACACTCTGGAAAGACTTTGCTGGGCCGGGGCAGCAAGGCCTCAGCTCAGCCTTGAGGTACCAGGAGTGTCCTAGTCACCCTGGTTAGTGTGTGTCTTAGGTCTCCGGCCCCAGACAGCCCGTGCTGTCAGGTTCTTTCCTCCATATGGCACAGAAACCTGCCCGAGACACAGGTGAGGAGGGTCGAGGTGTGTACTGGGCAAGTCTCTCTAGCTTGGAGGACAAGCAGTCTGGCCAAGCAGAGCATCTGTACACAGTAGGGGCCTAATTCATACTTGTTGAATGGAAGAAGGGTTGGTGAAGCAGCAGGGGGACCTCCCTAGATTCCAGAGAGCTCTGCCCAGTCAAAGGCTACCCTCCCCTGGAGGCCTGGGCTTCTAGAACGTACCCTTGCCCCGCTGCTGGTGTTTCACCGTCTCTGACAATCCACCAACCTCAGGATTTTTCAACTCCAATGCAATAGCCTTGTACTTGACAGTTGAACATATTGCTCCTCTGTTCAAAAATCTTTGCGGGCCCCTATTACCTCCAGCACTGTCTCCTCAAGAATGTCTCTCGGAACATTTCTCCCATGAGATATTATTAAAAACTGGCTTCAGCGATCATGCTTCCATCTTGAGGATTCACAACACAGGTCAGCTTACCTAACGGCCCTGAGAAGCCCTGCAGGGAAGAAATTGGTTTCTCAAGCTTCTCCGTGGATCCTGTCTTTTGTCTGCTTAATACCTGTTAGCACACAGCAGAGTATGGGAGGTATTAGTCAACACTTAATTTACAACATAAAAGCTGAAGGGATTAGTCTCGCACTCAGGAGATTATGAAGTCTGGCCTCAGCCTATGGTCCTCCCTGTCTCGCCACCACGTTGCTCTGCCCCTCTTTCACCCCATGCATCCCTTTCCTTGGGCATGCTGTCTGTTATGGGCTGCATCATGTCCCCCACCTCCCAGAATTCATATGGGGAAACCTAGTCCCCAGTACCTCAGAATGTGACTGTATTTGGAGGCAGGGCCTTTAAAGAGGTGATTAAGTTAAAATGAGGCCATTAGGGTGGGCTCTAAACCCAATCAGACTGGTGTCCTTATAAGAAGAGGGGATTGGGGGCTGGCTCGGTGGCCGAGTGGTTAAGTTTGCGCGCTCCGCTGCGGCGGCCCAGGGTTCGGATCCTGGGCGCGGACATGGCACAGCTCGTCAGGCCAAGTTGAGGCATCGTCCCACATCCCACAACTAGAAGGATGTGCAACTAAGATATACAGCTGTGTATGGGGGGGTTTGGGGAGATAAAGCAGAAAAAAAAAAAAGAAGAGGGTATTGGGACACAGAGAGAGACATGAGACATTGATGCACACAGAAGGAAGACCATGTGAGGCCACAGCGAGAAGGCGGCCATCCACAAGCTAAGGAGAGAGGCCTCAGGAGAAACCAACCCTACCTGCACCTTGATCTCAGACTTCCAGCCTCCAGAGCTGTGAGGAAATGAATCTGTCCTTTAAGCCCCCGAGCCTGTGGTGCTGTGTTATGGCAGCGTGTGCCACCGTTCACGGTGTTACCTGCTGCTCCCCACCGCCCCTCGCCCCTCAGGGCTCCCATCTCCCCCCCCACTGCTTTCTGCTGAGCTCTCTTCTTCCCAGGATGCCCTTCTCCTATCTCCTTCAGGGCTCTGCCCCTGTATTTCTCTTTAGCAAAAACCAAACCAACAAAACCAAAATAAAGCAAAATTCTGCCTGTGTTTTGAGGTCTCACTCGAGTGCATCCTTGTCCTGTGAGCTCACCCCGGTCCGCTCACCTGCAATGAATCCCTCACACTTCTGTGCTCCCACAGCTGGTAGAAGCTTCAGGCGGCTTTTCTCTCCCGCTGCCCTCTGCTCTGGTGGGTGGAGCACATTTATTCCTCCCTTCATACTGTTGGGTCTCTGGGGGAAGAAACTTGTCCTGGTCCCAGTACCTAGCACAGTGCCCCACGCGTAACAGGTGCTCAAGGATCACTTTCTGGATGGAATTAAAACTGGGTCTCCACAGCCACCAGGCCAAGAGGAGAAGTGAGTACCTGCTGCCTGCCTGCCATTTTCCAGCTCTTGGGATGCTGGGACCAGAACTCCAGTCTCTGCTCGGGTTCAAGGAGGGCTGTGGGGAGCTGGGAGACTTAGAGATGAGCCTTGAAGGATATGTAAGAGCTGAGGTCATGCCTCTAGGAGAGCGATGGAGCAGAGAGCTACTTTATCCTGGTTTCTAAATAATTACACGCACGTTTGGCTTGAACGCACAGGAAACCTGTGCCTCGCACACAGAGGGGACTCAGTAACCATGAAGACGAAGATGGCCACAGGCCAGCACACCCGGGCCGTCAGGCTCTGCTCCCTGAGGAAGTTCCTTCCAGTGACCCCACTGGAGCCAGAAGGCACAGGCAATTGTGCAGTGGGCCAAAGCCAGGACCTTCCTCAGGAGGCCCGGGATGGGTCGGCACGTGTGTAGGCCACCAGGGCCCCAGTCACGGGCCTTCACGTGGGTTTGTCAAGCGTGGCAGCACGGGGCGTCCATCCACATGCCCCATGGCCTTGGGGAGAAGGGTCCCCGTGGAAGGGAAGCTTTGACACCCTCCACTCTGATCTGAACACAGGTTTTTAATTTCCCTGTAATTTGCCCTTTCTCCCTCTCCCGGGCTGGCTTCCCTGTCATTTCATTTCCTGCTGTATTCTCATCTTACAGCAGAGGTGAAGAGAGTTGACCTCTCCTTGCCCCAAAGCTGAGTAAAATACAGAACAGATTTTTTTGTGAATAAAAATAGGCTTGAATATCACCAGCCAGTTACTTCGGGCTCTACTCAGCCCATCTGGCCTAGTTCTCTCCCACCCACCGGCCCTCAGGGAAGAGCCACAGAGAAAAAGGGCACTGGGTCTCTGGGCAGGAGCCCGAGGGGAAGGCGCAGGAAGGAGGCGAGAGGGCAGGACAGAGCCAGAGTGAGGCCAATCCGGTGGTGGTTGGACAACTTTATCCTCTCATGTGACTGCCGCGAGGATGGAAACCTCCTTATGGAGTGCCCTTGCCAGGGACCAAGGAGGAAAGATTGAAATGTCAACACCTAGTGGGAAAGAAATTTCTGTCTGGAACATTTGGGAAAATTCCAAGAGGGAGGCAACTGGAGCCTTTGCTAGTCGAGGAGCGGGATTGCGGGCTTAGAGCCAGACAGACCGCACATCTGTCTGGTCCTTGCTCTTTTGGGGTTGGCTGCATCACCTTAGATGAGGAACCTAATCTCTGCAAACCTCAGTTTCCTCATCTGTGAAACGGAGAAGATAATGAGGTAGATTCTGTAGTCAGCTGTGAGAATGAAATAAAACAACCTGTAGAAAGCTTTGGCACATAAAAGGTGAACTCTGATCTACCTGTGTCCCTCTTGTCACTCAGGTCTCAGCTTACACATCAGAGGGGCCGTCTCCGCCCCACACCTCTGTCTAACGCAGCCGCCCACGCTCAGCTCTGCTTGGGGTTGGGTGAGCGCCCTGTTCTCTGCGTAGCTTGAATGTTTCTTTGTTTCCTTGTCTATGAGTTTGCTGTCTGGCTCCTCCTGAAAGGAAAGCCCGTGAGAGCAAGAGGCACCCAACCATTCTGGCACCCAGCCATTCTGAGCGCTCAATTATGTTATTAAATAAATAGATGCAAAAATGACAGTGATATTTTTCTTGTGTCAGGGTAACTTTTTAACAAATTCATTTACGTTTTCACCCCTCGCTGTGTTTTCCCTCTTTTCTGTCCTCCTTTTCCAGCAGTTAGCAGGCTGTGGCTTCCTTGCCTCCAGGGAGATTGCGGCTAGCCTAAAAGCAGAAGTTGTCTGCACGACACTCTCCTTCCTGGATTTTGTTCCCAAAAAGTCTAAAACCATGGAAAAGATTATGCTAGTGCCTGGGAGGGTTTGAGGAGAGAGAAAAGGAGGAAAGGAGAGAGGGAGGGAGGAAGGAAGAGACAGAGAGAGATAGAGAGAGAGAGGGAGGGAGAGAGGGAGATAGAAGGAGAGAGAGAAGGAGGGGGAGAGAGAGAGACATTCTGGAGGAAACATAAAGAAAGAGGGACTCCTTATCATCCTCCCCTTCCCCCCCAAGTCCAGAAAGAGTTTTCTAGAGACCAGATGGGGCAGGAGGAAGTTCTAGGTTTCTGGGAATACCAGTGGATGTTAATACACCCCCTGAGATAACGTCCTAAGAAGGTGGTCAGCACTCAGAGGGGGTGGCTGTGAGATGCCCTTGGGAAGCAGGGACCTGGGCACCAGTGACCCCCAGTGACGGGAGTGGTACCAGAGCAGCAGTGTGGACCAGTGTGATGGGTGTCTGGGCGTAGCTGGCCAGGGCTGTGACTGATGACAACAGGGGCCTCCCCAGTCCCCTGAGGCTACTTACCACCACCCCCCCGCCCCCCAGACAGAGACAGCATAGCCCCTGGGATGACTGATGGTAAATGTAGCTCAGAGTCAGAGCTCACTTGTTCACCCTCCTCTGCATTATTTATTCACCGAATCCTTTGAAAGGCCTCACGGCTTGCCCTGTGCCCATGTTTGGAGAAAGGGAAGGGTAGGTGTGAGGAATGCCACTCCTGGTCCTACATATGGCAGGAGCGTGCCATCCCTATACCCACCATCACTCCTGGGCCCCAGCTGGCTCCGCCCAGGGCTTCACAAGTTGTGAAGTCAGAGGTGGCTATGTGTCAGGTATACAAGAAAGGTCATAATTCTTTATCTTCCTACAGCACAACTGGATCTAGTAGAAGGACCCCTTGTATGAAGTTGATAGATAGTAGCTGTCACCTTTCATGGTTCCCTCTCCCTCACTTGTATTATATAAGAACCGCAGGACTTTGCAATTCTGAAGCATGGAAAGGCCCAGAACCTCAGACGTGAGCAGTTGCTGCCACAGTGGCTTCTTGCCCAGGGCCGGGCCGTTCATCAGAAGGCGGCCAGCTCCTCTGTCGGCTGCATGCCTGTTCTGCCATGGGCCCTGGTGCTCCTTGTCCACGTCTCCACGGGCCCCCGACAGGAGGTCCCGCTGCTCCTGGGCTCTGTGTGGGGTAGGGCAGGGATCCCATTCATCCTCCTGCCTCAGGATTTAACTTCCTACAGGTGGGTCGCTTCCTTCTGTCCCTCACAGAACCAGCTTCCAACTCCTTCCCCACTAGGACAAAAGTAGATAATTCTCCTAGTGGACTTGGCTTTCAAGAGGTCACTTGTCTCATCTGACGCTGTACCCTCTCGCTCTGAAACATGGAAGAGACGTCAGCAGAGTACTGGCTCCACAGAGAATGAGTGAAATCTGTATCAGCTTCCCATCGCTGCTGTAACAGTCACCACACCTAGGTGGCTAAAGCAACACAAATTTATTATTTTATGGCCCCGTAGAAGTATGACATTGGGCTGGAGTTAAGGTGTCGGCAGGGCTGTGTCCTGTTCCGGAGGCTGCAGGGGTAAATTCACGCCCTTGCCTTTACCACCTTTTAGAGGCCGCCTGCGTCCCTTGCCTCATGGCCTCTTCCTCCATTTTCAAAGCCAGCAGGGCAGCTTCTCTCTGACCTGCTCACAGGAAATGACTTTCTGTTTGAGTAGCAGACGGGTGGGCCAACCACTGCTGTCCTGTGTGGTTAGTGAAGAGAGGGTCCAAGGAGGGAGCCGGACAGCGGGGAGCCTCCTCGGAGGGGTGGTACCTACCCAGGCCGATGCAGGGCCCAGCTCCTCCACTGCACTGCGGGAAACTTGAAGTCAGGGACTGGGTCTAGCCCGGGCTCTTCCCTCCCTCCATGTTAAGTTCACTGCTTTACGTCGAGGAGACACTCAATAAATATCACTTGGAATGAACCGATTCAACTCTTTCAGAGTCATTTTCCTCTTTGGGCCATAGCTGCCGAACTGTGACATGACGGGAAATTAATGACTGTTGCCGCAGTGGGGGACTGAGCCACCATCCTCAGGGCAGAACCCTGGCCCTAGGGTTTGGAGGATTTTCTTTATTGTTCTGCGTTTTCCCCCATCAGAGATGACCACCAGAATCGAGCTGGAAGCTCTACGTCCCGTCGTCCGGTCGCGGGGCCTCACCAGGAATCCCCCCAGACACCAGCGAACGGGATTTGAGAGCAGCCCTCGGGTTCAAGCGGGACTTTAAGATCACTTGGGGGTTGGTCAGTGATAAATGTCTCCTCCTTTGAATTTCTTCATAAAATAACGTGCTGGGAGCAAAAGGACGAAATTAAGCAAGTGAAATACTTGGCAGAGTGTCAGGGAGGCCTTTGTGGGCAGATCTATTAGCTGTGCCCCCGGGGGAGGGGGCTGCTGCCTGAGTCTGGGGGCTGCACGGCTTGGCTGCAGGAGCGAGCATCCTCTGTGCTCTGTCTCTGGGCCCCAGCTCTGAGACTCTGGATTCTGGTCAAAAAATTCCCCTTGCAGCTTCTGCCTGGTAAGGCCCCTGAGCTGTGAGCATCTTCCGCCCTCTGGCCTCAGATCGTTCTCCTTCCATCCTACCTTCTTCTTCACACAAAGCTTCATAATCGGGACCCTACGTAGGTTCTAGGATCCTTAGGCTGGAGGGGAAGGATGATCACAAGGATGTCTGAAGCCAGAAACCACCTCCTGGCAGGGCAGGCTAAGGACAGGGCTGAACTCTCTATGGTGATTTCGTGTTTGCTGAGGGAATGAATGAAGGAATGACACACACAACTGGAAGCTCATGGTGAATTAAGGTTGCCTTTGTATTTCTGCTGGGCCATGATCTCTCTCGTAGGTTGGAGCAACTCAGTGTCCTTAGTCTCTCTTAAGCTCTTGCAGAAGACCTGGGATGTACAGGGATGGCAACGCATTACACTCAACCATCTTCTGCTCCTTAGAGGGTTGTTCTCCGGGCCACCCTTCAAACCAGGCTTGGCAAAAAATTAGTGGGCTGTGAAATCAACGTAGGGGATGGAGACCCACCCAGCATTTGAAAAAAGAAAAAAGACATAGAATAAAGTACAATTGAAAATATCAGAGTGTATCTCAGGAGTAAGGGTAATACTTTGTGAAAATGTGTTTTGAATCTGCATCTGATATATAGGATACTAAATGAGGGTGGCAACGTGCTTCTTAGAGTGAATCAGGGTAAGAAAGGTTAGAGCATCTCAGGAATCACTGGGGGATCCCATGCCCCTGGGGGCAGATGCTGCAGCTCTGACCAGGCAACTTCATCAACTGTAAATAAAGATGCATGAACCATCCAAAAGGTCCCTTTCCGGAGACCTTGGGGGCCAGTGGAGGAGCGGTGGCTAGGAGTCGGGAGGCCGGGGTTCTGAGCCTGGATCTGTCTTCTACTCCTTGTGAGCCAGGTGCGTTGCTAACTCCTGACCTCAGTTTTCTCCTCTCTCAAATGGGGAGGTTCCGTTGTGGCTGTGTGCGCTGCTTCCCCCTGGTGGTGAGCTCTGACGCTGCAGCCCTGTCTTCCAGCTTGGGTTTGTTGGTTGGCGTCTGTGGTTGTCCCGATTCTCCGTTTTTTTTGCCAGAAGGAGCAAGGTGTGCCTCACTCCCAGGTGGAGTGTATAGCACCCCACGTGTGTAGTGTGAGGTCTCTGCAAAGGCTCAGAAACTCTGCCTGGAGAAATACTCTGGTGTGGTAGCGTACAGCACAGACCTTTCATTCAAAGTTCTGTTTGTCAATGAATATTGAGTAACCCTTTCAAAGTGTGTGAAATTCGGCCTCCGGAGGCTTCAGGCTATGGGATTAAGGTAGCAGCCTTCGCCAGCTTCCACAGCTGCTGACTTTCCACAGTGTGGAGTTCACTGCGGGGGTACTACCTGCTACGGCCAGGTTAAAGGTTAGTGCTTCTGGGGAGGCAGCCTCCAGGCCCCTGCGTCCCAAGATGGTGACATCTCTTCTTGACCTTTGCCCACAGTAGCCTCCTTCCCTGCAGCCATCTTTACCAAAGATCAGCAACGCTGAAAAGGGCCAAGGACTGAGGCTTCCTCCCAGAAGAGGGCACAGCTAATAGGGACCTGCCTTATAGCCAAAGGTGGGATGAGGTCCACCAGCTTTGGGGTACTTAGCTGTATGCCAGGCCCTCTGGATGTGTCTGCTGGACCTCAACAGGGTCTTTGAAGCTGCTGAGAATGAGATTCCATGTTTAGAATGTGGAGCTTATTTCTCTCACCATTTTCCTCAACCTCTTCTTTTTTTTTTTTTCTTTTGCTGAGGAAAATTAGCCCTGAGCTAGCGTCTGTGCCAATCTTCCTCTACTTTATATGTGAGTTGTCGCCACAGTGTGGCTGACAAGTGGTGTAGGTCCGAGCCCAGGATCTGAACCTGTGAAACCTGGGCTACCAAAGTGAAAGGTGCTGAACTAAACCACTACACCATGGGCAGACCCCTCAACCTCTTCCCTTTTTTTTTTTTTAAAAGATTTTTTATTTTTTCCTTTTTCTCCCCAAAGCCCCCCGGTACATAGTTGTGTATTCTTCGTTGTGGGTTCTTCTAATTGTGGCATGTGGGATGCTGCCTCAGCATGGTCTGATGAGCAGTGCCATGTCCGCGCCCAGGATTCGAACTAACGCAACACTGGACCGCCTGCAGTGGAGCGCGTGAACTTAACCACTCGGCCACGGGGCCAGCCCCAACCTCTTCCCTTTTTGATGGTGTCAACACCTGTTTGCATCTCCAGTTAATGCTATAATTAAATTCCCTTTAGTTTTTGATTCACCCCTCTTGCAAGAGAAGTGATTTTCCAAAAAATTTCTTTCTTAAGCAGCATCTTGCATTGTTCTGAGATTTATTTCTAGTAAATTAAAAGAGGACTGAATGTTCCTGGCATTGTTTCTGGATTGAAAAAAGTCAGTTGTTGGCAGAGGTAATGCATCGTCCAATGCCCCAAAGCAAATATCTTAGGTCATTGCATTCAATAGGTGCTTAATAATTGTTAAAAGCTTGAATGGACAAATGAGTGGGTGGAATCTCAGCAATGGCACTTCAGGTGAAGCTTCTGAGCTATGAATGGACGTGTGAACCTCACTGTTACAGGACAGGACAGGGTGGCCTGGAGCCAAGTCAGGGTACTTAATGGATGAAGTTGAAAGACCCAAGTAAATATTTGGCAAAAAGGAGTCAAAGTACTTTTCAAAACAATTATTTAGGTTATTAAAGCCCTGTCTTATGGGGATCTGAGGGCCCGAAGTAGGAGTGTTTTATTTTTAAACAATTCCCTTCCCATCTGACGTCGGGAATCCCCGTGATGGCTTGGTTTTGAGGACATTACCAGTCAACCGCAGCCAAGAAGCGATTAGCAAGCGTCTGCTCCATAGACATGGGTCTGACTCCTGGGCTGGGTTCAAAGCAGAGTTCGTAGTTTAATAATAATACAGGATTAGTTTTCCTTTAAAACGTCCTGTGCTAGAACCGTTTTGAAAAAAACAGAAATATCCATGGAAGTTTGGGGGCACGAGCGAAGACTTTGAGAACACATGATATGCACATTTGAGTTCTCGTATGCATCCTCCAGCAGTGAATCATGGAGAAAATGTCCCTCCCTTATTCTCTTGATGGCAAGTGGTGGTTGTTTCTAGAGGAACAAACAAAGCAAGGGCTTTAATTACTCTTGTCACGAATCAATGTCACGGAACAAGAGAGAGAAGTGGGACAGCCTTGCGTATCATTGATTGCTGTGTCATTTAAAGGAATATGACTAAAGCTTTGGAAGAAACACTAGAATTCTGCAGAATAATTTAAAGCTGCATTTCCCAAAGCTGTGGACAGGCGCTGATGGTAGCATGGGAGAGGATTTTAGCCAAGACATGGATAAATATTTTTATTTTAATGACATATCTTTATTTTAGCATGTATTAAAAAGATACACAACTAACACACCCTACTTGTGATTTTATGAAAAAGGGAAGAAAAGAAGAGAAGGCACATTAATTTAAAGCAAACTAATAATAGTACCTAGTGAAAACTGTGAGGCTGGTACCCAACAATGAAGTTTGGGGAACAAATCCAAAGGGAGCGTTCAGTTTTTGCAGTACTATTAGGAGCAGTACTCAGATTCCCAAGTATCATTTGGAACAAATATCCAGGACCTATCATCTACCTGGGGGAAGGCTCAGGGACTGCAGCTGTATTTGGAGGAAGCCTTAAGGGCACGACCCTCCCTGATTGTGGGGAGCATTTTGACTCCATCTTGTCTCTGTGAGTCCACCAGTGAAGACCCCCAGCAGTCAGTGATGTCTGCTCAGGAGGGTGGACCTTCTCTCAGACCAAGTCTGGACCTCAGAGGGAAAGCGACAGCTCCAAAGCCGGCCTCTCTGCCCCACTGTCAGGGGTGTCATTGCCTGGCCTTGGAGAACCTTCCACTAGGGCTATCACATCTCACAGCAGATCAGGGCAGAGGCAAAGCTAACAGGTACGTCTTCCACTCACTCAGGCTCCTCTATCACCTGGGGATGCAGGCTGGCGTGTGAGCCCCCACAGCATCTCTCTCAGGATAAAGACAAGGGTAGTGGGCTCTGCCTTTACTCACTTTGCTGAGTCTTTGCGGATAGACAGGTGTCAGGAGAGGGCGCTTAAGAGGACAGCTTCACTGTCGAGGTGACTTTTCTGTGGAACTTCAGTCTTGACTAGAGAATCCACTCCTGAGCCTGGACTTGCTCGGGACTCTGGCTCTCTCAGAGAAGGAACTCAAAAAGAGCCCAGAGCTGGTGCTGGGGATGCCATTTGGTGGTCTGGGAGTTGCTGATTGCTTTCTCTGTCACAAAGCCTTTGATTTCCACCGGCTCATGTGTACACATGTGGGTATTCTTGGTGGCCTGACCATTGAGCATAATTAAAAGAAATGATTGGCTTTCTCTTGATGCAAACATCTGGTTTTACTTGAAACAAGATGACTTAGCTGTTTCAGAAACATTCTTGTAACCCTGGATTCACATTTTCTTCTTAAAATATATATTTTCTCTGTTAGGGCAGCATGTTAATGTAAACACTGCGTGTAACTGACAACCGACAGTTTCAGAAGTATGTGGGGCTCCGAGCACCGGAGGAACCGCAAGAATGATTGCGTTTTTGATTTGATCACTGGAAATCTGTTTCAACAGTCACTCTGATTTAAACAATTACTCTGATTTATACTCCAAACGCTGTAATTTGCAGAAAATGTAACCATGTGAGGACATTTTTGTAGAGTATGTCTTGGCAAGTTTGTTTTGTTGTGATGTCATTCTCTTCAGCTTCAAGGAAGCACTGAGGGAGTGGAAGGAAAACAGGGTCCTTCTTTCTAATGTGTGTTCCTTACCGCCAGGGGAAATGTCTCCGAGTCTTACCACTACCAGCCCCCAGGACCGACTCCGCAGGGCTGAGAATGACATCCAGGAGAGAAGCGAGACCCAGTTTCCTGAAGGTCAAAGAATTAAGGACCAGGAGTCTGGTGGCTGGTTGTGTTGTCACTGCCTCTGTCTACAGTTAAGGTGGGCCGGTAGAAGTCTGCTCTTGCACCATGTTCATTCTTCAAAGAACAGGTTGGCGGAGCTGGAAGACTGATAGAGAACAGGAGGTTTAATCCTTTCATTGCTGGTGAAGGAAGATCCAGAGAAATAAAGAACATCATCCAGGCTCTAGAGCAAGTGTCAGAGCCAGGGGAAGAACCAGGTCCCTGGGTTTCTGATGCATTACAAGATCAAAACGTAGGCATGGAATTGCAAGTCGGTCCCGTTTTAAGTACAGAGAATGTATCTCAGTAAAACGAGAACATGAAGTCATACATCAAAAAAGAGTAGGCAGTCCGTGTGTTGCAGGGTGCAGGCTAAGAGAACTGGTGTTCAAAGTATTAGCCCTGTTTATACTACACCCCCTGCCCCCAGCCTCCCCATCTTATTACCCCAGTCAGGTCAGTGTTGCTGGAGAAAGGGCAATTCCCTGTGACCTGGCTCTGCCTGCTGGCTCGGCCACAGCTCAACTGCCACAGGCATTGAAGGGTGCTTCTTACATGAATCATGCCTATGGGGAGGGCACCAAGGCCCACGGTAGTGGTGGGGTGCCCAGTCTCTCTAACCACATCTTCCTAGACCATCTGCTATGGGTTGAATGTTTTTGTCCCTTCCATATTCATGTGTTGAAGTCCTAATCCCCAATGTGGTGGTATTTGGAGTTGGGGGCCTTTGGGAGGTAATTAGGTTCAGCTGAGGTGATGAGGGTGGAGCCTCCTCAATGGGATTAGTGCCTGTATAAGAAGAGGAAGAGACCAGATCCCCTCTCCCCACCTGTCATGAGGATAGAAGAACAAGATGGCTGCCTGCAAACCAGGAAGAGGGCTCTCCCGGAACCTGGTTGTGCCGGTGCCCTGATCTCAGACCGCCCGCCTCCAGAACTGTGAGAAATACGTTTCTCCTGTTTAAGGCACCCAGTGCTTGCTATCTTGTTATGTCAGCCTGAGCTGACTAAGACGCCACCTGTCTCCAAACAGCCCGGGAGACCCACAAGTAGTTTCTCTTTCAAGTCCATCTCCCTGATAGTTAATTGCTTCAGTTAGTTTCTCAGTAACTCCTGAAATTCAATTATGTGGCTCTTATCCCGGAGGAGCTGTAGGTTATGACAAGTTCCAGCTCCACCTCGAATCTGCTGTGTGGTCGAGAAGGGGTCTGGTCCCCTCGCCGTGCCTCGGTGCCCTCATCCGTTAAATGAGGGACCAGACCACCAAGTGCTGATATCTCTTCCAGCTTCTGTGACTATCATTTGGTTTATATGTTTTTCCTATTTGTAAAATGGTACAGGCTAATGGTGGACAGTTTGTCCCACTGCAACCTCACACTCTTGGAGTTATGAGGTTCGCCACATGTGTGACCTCTCCCACAGAGCCTGGAGTGGGGACACCAAGCCAAAGGCATGCTCACAGCCTGGCATGCCTCTTGGGACTGTCCTGGGTGACACCATCAAGGTGACTGTCGTGTGCTTCTGAATTACGTTGATCTCTGTGGCTCCTTCACTATGAACGGGAGCCTGTGGAATACGCAGCTCCTAACACAGGAGTCGGCACACAGCCAACACTCAAAAAGCGTTTGCTAAACAGCGCTGGATCAGCTATTTGACCAATATGTTCTAACAATAAATTTGTCCATGCTAACCACACTGACAAAAAAAATTGTTCTTTCTTTATTTTCCTAAAACCAATCTGATATTCCACATGAGCTCCCACCCACTAGATAGTGGGAGAAAAAATAAAACTAAATTTTGGTCCAATTGAATAATTTCAAACTGATTCCAGCTCTCTTCTCTTCCCCTCTCTCTGACCCCAGATGGCATTGGGTGTATGAGGAGGGAATACTATATTCTCAGATCTCTGAGGCACTGATGGCCCTCTGATTTCCAAGGCAGTGTCCCTTAGTCTGGTCACTCCTTGTCTTGCTGGCTTTGGTGGCTGAGGGCAGCGGCTGCTAAAACTTGTGATGTAACTTTCTATCTTGGTTGCCCTCCCTGGCTGACTTGGGCACTGCTGCATCCTCCAACTAGCTCTGACCTGAGAGGTTCATCCCTGGTCTCTGCTGCAGGGTCACTGTACCACCTACCATGGTGGCCCATGCATGAGGCCCTCTGGCTCCTAACTCAGCAGCTGTACAAATCCTCCTTGGAGGGCCCAGGGGAATGAATGTCTGGGTCCCAGATATGCCACAAGGAAAATGAAAGTGGCTCAGAAAAGGTAGTTCAAGCTTGGTCTTCCTTAGCTCTAATATGCTTCACAAGTAAGTTTTTGGTGTGCTTGCTGCCATGTTGGTGCAAGAGTAGACTTTGAAGTGAAATTAACCCAGAGTCCCAGTTGGTAAACAGAACAAAAGGCTCTTCCATCTGGCTTTTCCCTCCAATTGTCCAACATATTGGAGTCTCCTACCTCACCCCCTGCCTCTTCTGCACATTTCCCCTTCTCCTTCCAATCCCTCAGGACTGGAAGGGGTGGACTTCTAGCTTTCCCTTCATCGACAGAGTCTCCTCCTCAGCAAGTCTCATGGACTATCTACACTACAGAAAAAATTCTATAATCTGAATTTCTTCAGTTGATGTGTGGCTCACTCTCAAATTTATGCTCATCTCCTGCCTAGATCTCTACTCAGAACTCCAGATTTGCATATCGAATTGCCTTCTCAATCTTTACACTTGAATGTCTAAAAAGAATCTCAACCTTAACATAGTCAACACCAGACCCATTTGGCTTCCCTGCTCTCCGTATCCGTCTGCTATTCTGAGCATTTTCAATTTTGGTGAACAGCACTGCCATCAGCTCAGTTGCCCAGACCAAAAATTTAAGAGTCACCCTTGACTCTTCTGTCTCTCACATCCCACATTCAACCCATCAGCAAATCCCATTGGCTGGACCTTCAAAATAGATCTTGGACCCAAAACACTTCTTACCATCTCCACTGTTACCATCAGCATCTAAGCTACCATCTCTCTCACATGGACCACAGCTATAGCCTCCTAAGTGGGATTCCTACTCCTATTTGTGTCTCCGTAGAACAAGGGTTCTTGTTTGGGGGTGACTTCACTCCCCAGGGAACATTTGACAATGTTTGAAAACAGTTTTGGTTGTCACTGCTGGGAGGAGTGTGTTACTGGCATCTAGTGGATAGAAGCTAGGGATGCTGCTAAAAATTCTACAAGACACAGGACAGCCCCACAACAAAGAATTACCTGGCCCAAGAAGCAATAGTGCCGAGGCTGAGAAACCCTTCCATAGAGTTTCTTCTCCCAACACAGTAGCCAGAGTGATCTTTCTAAACTATAAATTAGATGGTGTCGTTTCCATACTTAAAACAGCATTGTTTTCTAGTGCAATAAGAAGAAAATTAAAATTATTTCCTCCAGTCTTCAAGGCCCTGTAGAACCTACCCTCTGTAACCTTTCCTATTTCCTATTTCTCCATTCTCCTCGTTTACAATACTCCAGCGACAATGATCCTTTGTCTTTCTCTTCAATTTTCTAAACTTGTTCCTGTCTCAGGGCCTTTGCACTTGCTGTTACTTCTGCTTGGAACAGCGTTCTCTAGATCTTTGCTTGGTTGCTGTCTCATCACTCAGGTTTCAGGTTAAATGCCATGCCCCCCATGAGTCATTCCTGACCTCCCTGAGTAAAACAGGGCCTCCTGCCCACTCCAGCAACACACACACATGCACACACATGCTCACTCACACATCACATTACTTAATTTTATGTTGTTTATAGATAGCGCTTATCAATACTTAATATTATCTTACTTTCATATGTTTATTTGTGGTCTGTCTCTTTCCTCTAAGTTTCTTGAGGATAAGACCACTCTTCTGGAATAGCACAGAGAAGGGACTCAAAAAATATTGCCGACTGCCTGCCTGACTGATTGTCAATATGTTGAATAGAAGCTAAAGTGACTTAGAATATCCTTTCTCTCTTGTCACTGTCTAGCTTTCAGGACTTTTGTCTCACTGTAAATACTGAAATCGTATTTCAATAATATGAGCGGAATATTAACTCTTTCTCTATGCATTCCTGATATAAAAATATCAGCCACTCCTACCCCACCCCACCCAACCAATATGTACCTTAGCTGGTTAAGGAACAGGTCATGTACAGAGAAAGGCAAAAGAGAAAAGAAGTAATCCTTGTTTTTCAAACTATTACTCTGTTACAAATAAAAACAAAGTGTTCAATTTATTTTTAAAAATCCCCCACGCCTTCCAGGAGTCCAAGCGCCTCCTCCCTTCTCTTCTCCCAGGGGAACAGGATATGCCCTGGCTGATTGGGCTGTTTGCACTGTCCCCAGTAACTGAACATTAGTCTGCGTGCGTGTGTGCATCAGGTGTGTATCTGTGCCTATGACACCCTAGAGGTTAAAGATCAAAAATGGGGAAGGATATTTAGTGTATCAGCCCAGGAAAGGTCGGTGGGAAGAGCACATTCATTTCACGTGAACTAATAACATTTGTATAGGTGGCAGCTATTTGCAGCTTTTTATCATTTGTTTGCAAATGACCTGGGTTTAAATCCATTTATTCTTTTGTTTTGGAGAAGTTAATTCTTCTGAGCCTCTGTTTCCTGATCTGTAAATTGTGGCTGACAATTCATTTATGATGGTCCGAAACATCCCAGAGCTCGATCTCCGCCGTGATAAGACGCCTCTCTCGGCCTTGCCTTGCTGGCTGAGAAGCATCTACCAGCCTTGCCTGATGGTTTGGGTCTTTATTACCCAGATGGAGGTGTGTGAGGGAGGTGAAGACGTGGAGGCTTATCGGACTTCCGTTGCAAATGGCAGGGTGCTACTGGTGAAGAAGGACAGAGCCTGAAACTGGAAGGAGGGCAAGATGGAACCTGTGTGAGCTCAGCTGTGAGCAGTTTTCTTGTCCGTAGGGATGAGGGAAGAGAGAAGATTTGGGGGCATCTGTCAAGCATATGAGACACAGTAAGAGAGGGGAATAGGGAAAGGCAATGTTTAAGAAGCTCTTCTGTGTGTTAGGATGGTGATGTCACCTCGGTATTTCCTCTAGGGGCTACGGTGCTGATTGAATTTGTTCTTTTATCACTTTGGGGGCTGGACGGAGGTTCCTTTGAATGTGACATCATGCTGAGACAGTCTTCTCAAGAGTGGAACCAGAAAATCAGACCTTATTTAAGTTAGAACCAATTTGCACCCTTGTTGTGAGGACGACATGTGGCTTAAGTGTGCTTTTGTGTGTAAATCTTCAGCACAAGAGTCTGGTAAATATTAAGGACTAAACAAAATGTAGCTACAATTGGCATGCTAGTCACTGTCTTATCTCTCAGAAGACTGACTTGCCTCTCAGGAGTTCATAGTCTCTTTTATTTGGCACTAACCATTTGCCTCTGTTTGATCTGGTCTGGATTTTCCCTCAACCGCTCTTACCTCAGGTCTTGTTGGCTCAGAGCTGCTCTAGAATCTAAGCCTAACTTCTCAAGGTCACTTTGAGATCCAGAGAAATGGGGCTCAACTTAAGAACACCAAACTTTTTTCCTTAGGAATGGCTGGGCCTGGGTCCTTTGGAACTACCTTTGTGCAAGTAAGGGAGGGGCAATTGTAATGGGAAGCGGACAGGTCAGCTGGGTTCCCAGTCAAGTGGCCACTGTGTAGCCTCATGAGGGGTTCCAAGAATGCCAGCCTAAGCCCCTTCCCTCTGTCCACCACCTCACTCCTTCCCAGTATTGAACTCCGATAAGCCCCGAGCTTGCTCTGTGGCTCTGAGAGGGTGATTTCATTCTTTCCAATCCAACAAGCTCAGGATCAACAAGGCATGATCCAGGATTGGCCAACTTTTCAAAAGAAAACATGGTATCCCCAGACCCCACACAGTGCCTGACCTAGCGGAAGTGTGCTTTACCGTGCTGTGGCTGGAAGGCGGAGCTGCTTTCTCCAGCATTCGGCTACCTTTCTGCCCACCACGGTGCTCACTCTCTCTATTCCCTCTTTTGCTTAATCCTTCAGCACCTACTGCTTCATTCTCACCTTGTTGCTTCTGTGCTGGTCTCAACTGTCCATCCATCCCGAGGGCAGGAGGTCCATCTCTTTTTGTGGGAAGCAGTTGTACAGAGAGGTGAGGAGCTCAGTCACAGGTGCCAGATGCTTGGAGTTGAATTCCAGCTCCATTACTTAGCAACTAGGACCCTGAGCCAGTTACTTAATCTTTTCATGCCTGAACTTCCTTATCTATGAAATGGTGATGTTGAAAACATCTGTCCTGTAGTGCTGCTATGAGCTTAAGTGAATTAATATTTAATTCAGCCTGGCATGTAGTGATCACTATGTAAGTTTTGTGGGGGGTGATGATGGTGATGATGATGATGGTGATGATGATGATGGTGATGATGATGATGATGGGATGATGATGACGATGAGGGTGATGATGGTATGGTGATGATGACAATGATGGTGATGGTGATGATGATCATGGTGATGATGGTATGGTGATGATGGTGATGATGACAATGACGGTGATGGTGATGATGATGATGATGATGGTGATGGTGGTGATGGTGATGATGATGATGGTGATGATGATCATGGTGATGATGGTATGGTGGTGATGGTGTTGATGGTGATGATGCTGCTGCTGCTGCTGATGATGATGGGATGATGATGATGAGAATGATGGTGATGGTGATGATGACGATGATGGTGAAGTTTCTTTTCCCTGTGCTCAGCAACACCCAGCACTGATCTGGGCATAGAGTTGGTTGGTCTTAAAAGAGCTATTTTTTGTCACTGTCTGAATCTGAGATATCTTGAGAGGTGGCGGCAGTCTGTAAGCTGTGTCCTTCTTGTGAGTTGTCGTGGGTCACTGCTGGGAAGTAATGGCAGACAGAGTTTATGCTAATGCTGCAGGGAGCAGGACCTGATGGGGTTGACTGAGGGTGCTGTGAGGCCACTGAGAGGCCCACTGAATACTGCTGAAGTGACTCACGTAGTAACAATTACTAACGACACAAGGGACTCTTTTCTTTTGGCCATGAACTCTCATTCCTTCCTGGGAGTAGGCTGCCTGTGTTACTGTTAGAATAACCAAACTGTCTTTCAATCCAATTATTTGGAAGTTGTTGCCCAGGGCAGGCAATAGGCTGGGCAAGGAAGGTCACTTCCCACCACGAGCCTCTGTGTCCTGAGAACGAGGATACCAGGTTTGCTCTGGGGGGAAGATTTTAATTTTTTTAAAGAAAAGTTCCATTTCCTGTGTCAGGAAGAGGCCAGAGCCTGCTGGGGGTGGGCTGGGAGGGAAGAAGTGAGCAGGGGCCCACAGAGGGAGGCTGGCCCACCCGGAGCTATTTGTTTCTGGACTAAAGCAAACTTCATCTAAATTCTGATTTTCTCTCTCAGCAGCCTGTTCCTAACTGTTGTGGTTCTTTCATTGAGGAATTTCCAGGATGGGCAGTGACTTCATAGGATGGAAAGGAGCGTTTGGAACAGTCGAAAGAGGAGGCCCTAGATTAAGACCTGGGCCAAGACAGAGCACCGCAGTCTGAGGATGAGCCTCCCCCAGGGAGACTGTCTTCTGGCTCTCACCCCCACAGCAGCTGACTGTAGGATGATCTGGCTCCGTGAGCGATATGGGAACACAGACCTTCGTAGCAAGTGCGTTTCTCACTAATTTTGACCTGACTTAATTAGAAGACTTAAGTGCATGATGTTGACCCTGGCTCTCCAGGGACCCATGACCCCTGAGGTGGTCAGGTGAACCCAGGCACTTTGCTCATAATTGCATCAAGGACTAACTACTATGGAAAGAAGATCCGAGGTGTGTTTTGGGGAATAGTTGGGTATAATCTCAACCTTAGGCAAAGTGGGTCAAAATGGAAATCCTGGTGAGAGGCATGAGAGAATAAAAAAGCCTCAGATCCACAGGAAAGGCAGGGTGAGATATGTGGGACTAGAGGGAGGAGAGATAGATGCTACCTTTTCTGACGTAGAATCTCCAACCTGGCCAGCTAGAGTGCAGCTTTGATGCTGTTAGACAGTGAACAGGTAGAAGATGTCAAATATCAAGTGCAGTGAACTCTCATAATCTGCTTCTAAAATCCTGGACTCCCTCCCTTGGCCGTTGTGAAGGCTCTGTCTTAACGAGGTGTTAGGACTGAATGTTTGTACTCCCCTCCAAATTCATATATTGAAATTCTAATCCTCAATGTGATGGATAGGAGGTGGGGCTTTTGGGGAGGTAATTAGGTCATGAGGGTGGAGCGCTGGTGAATAAGATTAGTGCCCTTAGAAGAAGAGAGATGAGAGCTTGCTTCCTTGTCTCTGCTCTGCGCCATGTGAGGACACAGTGAGAAGACGGCCATCTACAAGCCAGGAAGCAGGATCTCACCTGACACTGGATCTGCTGGTGACTTGATCTTGGACTTCCCAGCCTCCAGAAGTGTGACAAATAAATATTTGTTGTTTAAGCCACTCAGTCGATGGTATTTTGTTATAGCAGGCTGAGCTGACTAAGACAGGGTCACTGTCAGCCAAGCTCAAGAATATAGTGTTCCCAGACGTGACAGGACCCTACAAGCTGCTCTCAAGGGAGTTGTGGAGCTGTTGGGGTATGACTGGATATCAGCAGTTTTGTGATCAGCAATGACCCTCCTCTTTCTCATGGTGGCAGCAAGATATATACATACAGGGGAGTGGTCACAAATACCCAGGGGGACAGGTAAAGTTGTATCAGAGGTCCCCCAACTTTTCAAGTATAAGGGCACTATAGAAAAAATGTGACTCAAACAACAACTATTTATTTAACTCGTGATTCTCTGAGTCAGCAATTTGGGCTGGATCATCTGGGTAGATCCAGGTTCGGCTGATATTCTTGGGCCCTTTCACACATCTGTGATGAGCTTCTGGGTTTGCTAGAGGCTGGCTGGTCTAGAATGCTCACTGGGATGGCTTGTCTCAGTTCCATGTGGTCTCTCATCCTCCATCAGGCAAGACCAGACTTTGTCATGTAGTGGTGGTGGCAGGGTCCCAGGAGTGCCTGTGGAAGTGTGCAAAACTCTTGAGGTCCAGGCTTAGAACTTGCATAACGTCATGTTGGCTGAGCTCTATTATCCAAACCAAATCACCAGGTCAAGTCATGGATTCCACCTCTTGATGGGAGAAGCTGCAAAGAATTGTGGCAGTTTTTGCAGTTGACCACAGGTGTCCCCTATGCTTTTGCTGGATTTCAGGATTTGCTTTCAGCCCTTTGAAATCCATCAGATCATTTGTGAAAGGGATATCTGAGAAGAACCCCAGTGTTTGGGATATTTAAAGGATTGCTTTTTAATATCAAAAAGTTTCAAAAACCCCACAAAAGAGTTGATAGACTTCCACAATCTAGTGTTTGAAAAAATTACTGAATAACTAAAAGTTGCTATACATTTGAAAAAGTGTAGAAATAAATTTGTATCTTTTAAGCATGGCAGCATCAATATGCATTAAAAGAGTAGTTAAAGTTTATATGAAATAAGACATATTAAGCCTGCAGGCATTGTTAATGTGCAAGCAGTCTCATGGATCCCTTGTAAGAGCTCTGAGGCATGGGAAAGACCCAGGCCCACGAGCGCTACTCTACAGGAAATGAAGAGCGGACCTAATGTCGTTCCATTCTGCCGTCCTCTGACTCCTTGGACTATGCACTTATATCCAGTTACCCTGTACTGAGAGACAACACTAGAAACTTCCCTAGACCTTTTATAGCCGCTCATCCAACCCCCAAACCATCTTTCCCTCAAGCCAGTGTATAAGGTCTGAAGTTCACCATGGAAAAGTCACATCCCAAGGTCATGATTCTCAGGGCTAAATGCAATCCCTCTAGGAGTGGGCATGCAGTGTGAGGCTACCATCGGCGGCTTTCTCTGCAGTTCCCTGGCAACGACGGGGCAGATGGGACAGCCCAGCTCAGCTACTAAACAGTGATGGATATTGGAAGTCTTCTTCCCTCTTCTGAACTTCTGTTTTCTTCTTGAAGGAAGTGGAATTTGAAAGGCCCTTTTAGGAAGGTCAAGATTGAAATGAATCACAAGGTGGAAAAACCTTGGCTTTGAGAGGCAGTGTCTTCCGTGGCTGGTGCATCTGCTTCACATTTGGGGTTTCGGCAGAGGGTTTAATGTATTGGGAACCTGTAACTCTAGTACAGGGCATCCCAGTGAGGATCAGGACCAGTCACTCCGAGGTCAGAGCCTCCTCACATATGCAGCAAGAAGCAGAGGCAAGAGAGCCAAGGAAGAAGGGGAGCGAGAGCAGGAGGGAGCCGGAGTCTCAGTTTCTGGGACTTTCTCTGCCCAGCTGGGATTCTTCGAGCCAGCTACGATTCTTCCTTTTGAAGCCGTGAAAACCTCATTACCTTCAAAGCACCTCCCTTTTGGCTTATGCCAGTTTGAGTGGTGTTCTTTCTCTGGCAAGCTTGAGAGCATTGATTAAGACACACGAATTTCACAGATGAAGACATATTTATCTGACATTTATCTGTGCCAGGCTCTGGCAGCTTCAATGTTTAAGTCATGGATTCTGTTCTCCCAACACAAAGTCCAGTATAGGAAATTAACACATAAACAGATACTTACAATGTAGAGTGAAAAGTGCAACACAAAAATACGTATAGAAGTCAGCCATAGATTAACAACAAGAAGGGGGTAAAGCGGGCAGAAAAGGAGGTGCCATCAAAGCTGCATTTTGCAGGGTCACCAGCAGATCAGCAGATGCAGCAAGACCACAGACGAGAATGCACAACAGGATGTGTGCAGGGCTTCGAGGTAGCGGGGTTTGGGGTTGCTCTGGAGCAGAGGGAGGGGAAATGAAGGAGCTGGGACACAGAGCTATATGGCACATACTGTAGCCCCCCTAACCCGTGGAAGATTTGCTCCAAGACCCGGTGGATGGCTGTAAACCTGGATCGTATAGGACCCTATATATACTATGTCTCTTCTTATACGTACATACCTATGATAAAGTTCAATTTATAAATTAGGCACAGTAAGAGATTAACAACAATAACTAGTAATAAACTAGAACAATTAGAACAATATACTGTAATAAAAATTACGTGACTGTGGTCTCTGTTTCAAAATATCTTCTTGTGCTGTACTCATCCTTCTGCATCTTGTGATGATGTGAGATGATGCAACTCCTATGTGATGAGAAGTGAGATGAATGACGTAGTCGTTGTGACGTAGTGTTGTTTTCAGCCCAAGGTTGGCTGCGGGCGACTGAAACTGCAGATAAGAAGGGACTACTGTACTGTGCAGGGCTGCTCAGAGAACCTTCCAGGCTTGCTCCATGGCTCTTGGCTGTTGACTTGCGGAGATCTGGACAGATGTAAATTTATTTTCTGTGCTTTCAGCAAAAGTATAATGTTGAACAGTATTGTCTTCTTATCTGACAAAAGACAACAGAATCTTTCAAAACATTCCCACCAAATGTTCTGAACATTGAACTGGAAGATTTCAGAACTAAGGCAAGGAGGAAACAGCTCTCCTTTGAAATGGTTTCCATCCCTACCTCCTCTCCCCAACTCCTACAGCTATCCCTTGCTTTATAAGCAGAGATGAATGCTTGGAAACAAGAACGGGAAATGGTGAAAATGTTTCTATTGTCATCATCCAGCTGGGTGACTTCTCTGGCTTGCTGTCGGATGTTCGGTGCTACAGCCAGGATGTGCACTGGGATCCACAAAGTGCCTCTCCCCTGACAGCCAGCCACACTTCCAAGCAAGCTCAGATATGAAGATGCACACAGGGAATGCGGGGAGACAAATCCCGGCCAGCTCTCCTCCACTTCTAATGCCACCTCTGTTAGCCACGCTCACACTAACAGTGGTTGTAACAGAACATGGAGCAACCTGGAATTCTCATTTTTCTCTTTCAACTGGTATATAAAAGAAGCTTTACATTTCCTCCAGAAATGCATTTCAGGGTTCACGTTTCCTCCCGAGGGGCTGCTTTGGACAAGGACTCCTCTTTTCAAGCCTGATTTCAACCAAGGGAATTAAATGACTGGGAATTAAATGCCTGAGAATCAGGGAAAGCCAACAATAACTGGCAAACTCAAAACCTGGTCTAAATGATTTGTCTGCTACTGCCCTTGTGCATTTAAGTCAGGAGGTCTGCCCAGGGTAGTTACTGAAAGCTTACTTTCCACCAGCATCCACATATCTGTTGTCCCTGCCTCCATCACCCTCTCCACTGTCAATAGGGTTATCACCACCATGAGTGCCATGAACCCTCACTCTGGGCACTGTCCCATCATGGGAGGGCTACTTAATGTGAAAGGCACATTGTCTGCAGGTCTGCCATCTCTCCACTGCCCTTGTCCTCCTGCAAAAATAGAAGCAGCGGAGGTTGGCCTAGCGTCTCCCTGTGGAATCAGGCAGAATGAGCTTCCAGAACATGTCCCTCTGAGAGAGGGCTACAGATCAGGAAGCTGCATGGCCCATCTTGTAAACAGAAGAGACTGACCAGCACTTTTGAATGCAACAGCTCCTGGCTGGTTGGGAGTGTCGTGGGTGCAGAAATCATGTTTCCTGGATCAAAAATGTAGTGATGCATGTTCATTGATGGGGTTAATAGGGCAGCAGTTTCGAATTTCAACTTTCTTGGAAAGTCTAGGATGTTAGGGTGTTGAGGAGAGGGCCAAGAAGTGAGTTCTGTTCCCCAGAAGACCCTAGTGGCTGAAGGCCTACGGGTGACTTCTCAGCCTCTGGATCTGGGTAGGTTACCGGTGTCAGGTGCTCCAGATAATATTCAGAGGAGGCCCCTGGGATGACTCCCAACATCCTGTTGGAACTAAAGCTATTCACCTTATAAAGCCTTGCCGAGGGAGGTGGCGAGCTTGTGTCTTTCTGAAGCAGGACAATTTGTTGTCCTTCTCAACAGGAGCAATTTTGTTCCCCAGGGGACATTTGGCAATACCTGGAGATATTTTTGGTGGTCACACTGTGAGGGAAGTACTACTGGCATAAAGTGAGTAGAGGCCAGGGATGCTGCTAAACATCCTAAAATGCACAGGAAAACAAAGAATTATCCAGGCCAAAATGTTCATAGGACCAAGGTTGAGAAACCCCATTTTGAGGGGAGGGTCCAGGAAAACTGCGGTGACCAAGGCCTGGGCTCCATGAAAAGTAAGACCAGAGGAGGGAGACTGGGGCAGACCCGGAGGGCAGAACCATGAGTCAGGCACCCGGGATAACTTAATCTGACACCTGGCTTTGAACATTGGATGTAACTTGCACAGAAATAAGCCAGCTAAACAAAGAGGTTACAATCAGTCTTATTTTGTTTTTACAAGTGCCTCTCTCTGTATCTATAGCTCCAAGGGAAGGCAACTGGAAGGGATCTGGACCTGACCACTCTGAAGCATTCAGAGGGAATAAGTGTAATCAGCTTCCACTGAAGTCTTCATCAGACAAGGCACTGGGCTCTGACAGCTGCTGGAGGAGTTGGCTTCAAGGAGAATGGCTTGGAGAGATGGCTTTTGGCTCCGCCCTGCAAGAAGTCGGTATTTGCATTAAGAGGTGAGTGGGGTGAGATTTGGAGATTTGGGTCTGATTTGCATGCATTAATGAGATACTGGCCCCGCAGCCTGTGGTCCTAGATTGCAGAGCCTGGCTGAGCATGTTCTTCATGACAGATAGTCCTGTCTGGGCCAGGACAGTGCAGCCCTTGCCCTCGATCCCAGCCATATGGACCCATTGAGGGACCACATGCTTGTGTTCCAAAGGGCAAGTGATCATTCCTGGGCTTGTCCTTATATCTGGACAAGGATGATGGTCACCTTCTCATATGATGTCAGCAGACACAAAGGGCCCTGCCCCCACCCCTGCCCTCCTCCCTCCTGCCTGACGACTCCTCTCCTACTCTAGGGAGAGTAAATGTTAGTAAGACTCCAGTTACTTCTCCTTCCTCTGTTTCTGGCCATGCCACCTGGGTGAGATGGAGCACAGTGGCTCTTGAGTGATGTTATGTGGGCTCAGACTATGAGCTCCTCGAGTGCCGAGCAGAGATTTGATATTATTTATCTCAGTACCCCAACCTCGGTGAGTCCAGGAGCGGTGCTCTCTATAGACTGGATGGACGGATGGACAAGCAATGAAAAAATGAACACATAGCAATTTTGCAGGACATTTGTTGGCTGCTGGCAGGATGTATGATATTTGGGCTCCTTCCTCCATATCGCCCATCAGAAGGGTCTCTCTGGGGAGAGGAAAAGTTGAAATGAAAACAGAAGGAGAATCAGAGAGGGGAGCCAAAGGGCCATGCTAGGCCATGGTCAACATTTCACGATTGTTGGGGCAGTGAATAAACTTGCAGAAATGAAAGCCTTCTGGAGAATGAGGATGCTGCTGACAGATGCCTCTGTGGATGCCCAGACCTGCCCCTGGTCGCAGGAGACTTGGATGAGCAGGACACGGGACTTGCCTTTGGCAGGTGCCATTTTGGTTGAGGAGTCAGATCATAGACAGGTAAAATGGTAAATATACTAAGCTTTTGGCTCAACTCAGGATTATTTGACTATAACAAACAAAAACTGCTCATGAACTTAAGCAAAATGAGAGGAATGAACAGTAAGAATAGAGACTTTCTGGAAGGACTCCCAGGCTTCACAGAGTCTGGTGGATTGCCAGGTGGCGCTTGTCAGATTCTCTGTGCCTCGCTCTTTGGGATGGCATCGTCACTCCTCCTTGCTTCTCTCAGCTCCAGGCTCCCTCTCTGGAGCTCCCATTCCAAGGTGCTTCATTTCTGTTCCCTCAGAATTTCAGCTTGCCTGACTGAGGTTGACCTGAAACCTACTATGGCCCAAATTTACATCACCTTTTGGTGCCAGCACCCAAAAGTTTTTACTGTGGTTTCTGTATCTCTCAGTTCAAATTCCAGAGAGAAAGAAAAAGGAGAGAGAGAAATTGCATTGGTTCAGCCTGGATCAGTTTCCCACCCCCCGATCCCAGTCACCCAGGCTTACCTGTGGGGCTGTGTCAAAACTCACAGGAAAGGGATGTGAGCAGTGGGGATATTTCAGCAAAGACAGTTGCAAGAGATGCTGCCAGTGTATGTGGAATGAATGAGAGGAATTACCAGGAGTTGTGACTGACTGATGACATGTGGGAGGACTTCACGGTGACAAACCCATGAAATAGGGAGTATGAAGAGAGTAGGATGTGAGCTAGGTTTGGTGGTTAGTGTTTGCGGGATGATGAGAAAGTTGATTTGGAGTCACTGAGCTTGACACACTCTTTCAATAGGCAGGGCAGTTAAGCTCATGGAGGCCCAGAAGTGGCATGCATGCTCCCCTCTAGGGGGCACTGATATATAAGAGCAGGTTCTCCAGGACAGATACCTAGGACGGACAGGCTCCCTGGGATGCAGAGATGAAGAACCCTTCAGAGAAAAGGTGAGACAATGGTTGCTCACTGGGAACAGGGAGAGAATCAGGCCCCATGGTTTCCTCCAACCTTGCTCCAGGAAACTTGTCTCAAGATCCTTAAGAGAAGAAGCTGTTGAAACAAAAAGCCAGTCTGCTTTGGGAGCCCCCTAAAGAGCTCCACTCACTGAGGTCATCTGAAGTTTGACTGGAAGCTGAGCTCATAGTTGGGAAAGCCCTAGACTCAAGGCCAGTTCGGAGGCACAAGGGTAACCACACAGAAGAAGTCTAAGAAGCACATTGGAGGCAAGAGCAGGGCAAGTTGTACAACTGCAGAGGACAGCCTGTGAGCCCCTGGGCCCCAGCAGAGGAGGGGAGAGTGTTAGCGGCTTAAAATCCCAGTGACTTTCCAGGATGGAAACCTAGGATCAAAGGTCACCAGGATTGTTCTCTAGGGCCTGGGCGGTTCCCAAGACCAAGGAAACTCAGAGGGAAGAGCAGATCTAGGAACTTTGAGATATGGTCCAAGAGGAACTTTGTCCTGTACCAAAACGGTCCAGTTTAACACAGAAAATATGTTCAGGGCTAGGCTGATACCCTGACAGAAAAGCCTCTCCTTCTCCCTCATATACTCTAGAATGGCACATTGAGAAGCTGCTTGTCCCACGGAAAAGCTACCCAATTCAGCTGACAATAATGAGGAGGGCACAACAGCTGGCATCCGTTCTCCCAGTCTGGAAGTTCTTGGGCAGCCAGCTCAGAAGTGCCCGCATAGACACCAGGCCCACCTCTCCTGGCTCGGGCCACTCACCAGGGCCTGCAGATGGAGAGGAAGCTGGAGAGAAACTGTGACTGGAAACGCCTGCCAATGGTAATGGATACATCTGGAGGGTGAAAGTGGGTCATTAACTGAGATCCAAGACACGTTTCTGCATGTTATTATCTTATATTTGTATTGAAAGTCATCATCCTGGGCAGTGATAGAGGGGTATATACAATATAGAATTTCTGCTTTGCCTGAAAAACTAGCTTTTTACTGTAAAAGTGACACATTGTCAATTGTCTATATTTTGGCCTTCACACTGCCTTTCCTTTCCTGCTGTGAGGCAGTAACCAGGGACTTACCTCCTCTCAGGTTGCCCCATGCTCTTCAGAAACACTCCTATCTCTACACCAGAGCCGTGATGATTCCGTTGAGGCTGAGACCGGCTACTCAAGCCCCCTGCTTTTCCTGCCAACCAGAGGCACACCCTGTGGAACAGGGCCCCAAAACTTCCTGGGAGAAGGACCAAACGCAGTTCTGATTTGTTGAGCATCTTAGAATCACTGTGGACCAAATAAACACTTGTTGTCATGCTAACAAGCTTCTGCCAGGACCTTCTAGGAATGAGGTGGCCAGCAGAGGGGTGGACGGAGAGTTCACAGGCATAGCCTCTACCAGTCAAGACCATGGCTTTTGGAGTTAGATTTGGATTCAGATCCCTGCTGTATCACTTACTAGCTGTGTGTCTTTGGACGTTTGCTTAACCTCATTGAGCCTCAGTTTCCTTATTTGTAAAATGGAGATAATAATACCAACTTCAGAGGTTTGCAGTAAGGATTAAATGAGAAAACTCAGGCAAAATGCTTCTCCCAGTGACTGCTCCCTAGGATGCACTTGAAAAGTATTAGCTTTATTGGTGTCAATGTTACTGTGCTGTGTTTGCGCTCTGCCTGATTTTTAAAGTCTAGTGTAGGCAATGCATTGAGGCAGGGAAAGCTCACTACGTGCTTTAAATAGCATCTGGGAAGAATCTGTCACGTTTTGGAGATGCCAGCCAAAGAACATCTTATTTCCAGCCAAGCGCCTTGTTTGTCCAGCTACAGAGTGTGGCCTATTTATCTGAGACAAAGTCACCCCAGACCCATTTTTCATATTTACTTCTCAAGAAGTGCAGCCAGGGGAGGAAATTAAGTTGTGGCTTGGTTGCAGCCCAAGATGCAGACATTTTCCTTTTGATAGGCGCATCTGCCCTTCCAGTGGCCCCGTGAAACATGCAGGAACTGAGAATCACTTACGGTCATTGGAGGAACTGATACCCTTTGAAAGAGGGTTGAGAATAATGCAAATGTCACGTGATACCTGCTATGCACAGAATAGAAGGAACAAACCAATTAACTGATGGAATGTGGAGCATCTAAGGGGAACCGCAGGGGCTCTGAAAGGCCAAGAAAAGCAGCAGAGTGGGTCCCCATGTGGACAGGAGCCTGCTGCTGGTGCTAAGCTTGGCCAGAATGAAAGCCGGTCTAGTGGCTTCCACTGGCTCTGGGTCATCTTCCCAAATTATCAAGATACTTATTTTCTTTATAGGATGGACACATCCCTCTTTGAACGGTAAGTTCCTACATCAGGGCCCAAACGTCAAGCCCAATTCCTCCCTTTCTGGAATCTTGAGTTCCCACTCACTTGTGGCTTTGCTTTCAGGCTGCCTACTGTGGCAAGTATACCTGGATTTGCCTTTTCCACTGAATTGCCAGCTCAGGCTGAGGACACACAGTCTTTCCCAGATTTGATCTCTGAGGCAGGAGTAGATTTCAGTGGGTGCCTAGTGCATCAAGTGAAGGATCTTTGGGATCATCGATTAGCAATGTCTGCTCTGGACAAAGGCACACGTAGCACGGGCTAATAAGGAACTAATGCACAGTAAGTGATTTAGAAACATTTTTAAAGCAAATAGTCAAAAGAAGAATGAGCAGAAAACAGGTGAAGTATCTTCCTGAAGCTCACATAGGCAGCATGTCTTAGAGTATGGAGTAGAAAGCTGTCTTTTGATTGGCAGCTCTGAATTCTTCCTCCTTGTATCATTTGCTCTTGCCCTTGGATCAAAGCACGGTGGCGGTGGGAAATCATGAACAAAAGTGGGAGAGAGAAAGTCTGGTAAAGGCCGAAGGTTTTTCTCTAGCTCCTGTTTGATCTGGTCAGAAACAGATGCATCTGGAGCCTGGGGAAGAGACCTCAGCTGAAAAGAGACAGACTAGACAAGGGGCTTGCCTGGCTTTTCTGCCGCTCAAACAGAACCTGATGCAAGTTTCAACAGGGGATCGCTAGTCACATGTATTCTCCTTCTAGAAATCATTTGTTAATCAATGAGTGCACTTTTTTTTTCTTAGTATGTTAAATCACATCTGGAAATGATCTATCCCCATAAATTGATGTGCAGGAAGATGATTAAAAAATTCTGATTGTGCCCAAATGAGTATGGAAATGTTTAATAAGGAGCTGGCGTCTTGGGATGCCTGTGAGGCACATTCTTGAATCTTCATGGCCTGGACTTCACTTGGGGCAAAGGGACCTAAGGGAGCATTAGGGAGGCACTGGTTTAGTTTGTTTCCCAGTGTCCTGTGGGCAAGCACCCCCCTGCTCCCCTGCTCCCCTGCTCGCCCTTCGCCTGTCTTTCTGGAGCCCAAGTCCCCATTGTTTGATTCTCAAACACATCAGCAACCTCGTTTCCCAGGGTGGAGGGAAGGCATGGAGGACAACGGGGTTGGCACAGTGTTGGCATCTCACAGACACACCATGAGGATTCTGAAATATGGGGAGTACCAACCGTTTTCACTCTTGGAGAAGTTATGGTGATCTAAAGTCTTTTTGAGCCTAAAATCCCATATGACTCGCACAAGCTCATAGAATAAGCTGCCTCTGCCCATCAGAAGCCTGCGCTGAGTGAGCTGGACCATGTCCCCTTGCTCAGGAGTGAAGATGCAGAGTGGAAAAGAGAGGCCTGTGTGCAGCTCAGCTTGCTGCTCTGGGCACTTTGCTGCATGCTGCACCGCAGGAAGTCTGCCACGCACCCCAGAGTTGGGGGAAAGGGCCCCTGACCGGGATCCCTTACCTCGCTTTCCCTGTGTCTTCTGTATGAGTCTAGGGGATCTGACTGCTTGGGTGGTTCCAAGGGCCGAGGAGAAGGGCTCCGGCCTTGCCCCTCAGCCAGCACAGCAGCCTCATCAGTAGCCCCTGACTGGGCTCCATTTGCTTCAGTATCTCCTTCCAGGGAGGCATCTCCAGGCTCCCCAGAGTGTTTCTGCCCTTTGGCTTCCCTCTGAGGAAACTAAGGAAGATGAAGACTAGCAGGAGGAGACTTTCCCAAGATTTCAGGGGATGTTGGGAGCAGAACAAGGACTGGAAAGAGGACTCCTCCCCATATCCTCCTTCTGCTATTTCCTGAAATCCTTCTATTTGCCAGATGGTTGATGGGTATTTTATTTAAGCCCCCCAGACATGTGATGAATTTGGTGGTGCCATAGCTTTCATCCCCCCAAAATTTATTCCCCAGGCATTGGAAGACATATCAAATAAAAAGCTAGAAGCAGGCAGAAACTGATTTATAGAGAGAGGTGAGGCCACAGAAATAACCAGTGTCAACAGCCTTTGGAAGAGAAAGGGAGCAAAGGCTCACTCCTTTTAGGAGATGGTGGGACACGGGGCCCTCAGCCCAGGTTTACACTTTGTCCTGCCGATTCCCTATGAGTCCGAGTTCCTATCTGCCCATGGTGCCTGTCTTCTTGGTTAGAGCTTTCTTGGTGTGGCATGAACACAGCATGGTGAGAGGCTTAAGAGACAGACAGAAAACCAAACCAAACCAAACAAAACCAACAAAAACAAGTTGGCTCTTGTCACTCATTAGAGAATACTAGCCAAATGACCACCTTGTTCTGCGCATGGAGACCAGAGAGCACAAAGTTCAGGCCTCCATATAGGTGTCATTTCAGTGGGCACACTTTATGTTTTGCAAACTCTTGATGTTATTGAGTGGGCTGAAGTTTTCTAGGTAGGTCTGGTAGGGACGGAAGATAATCAAGTAAATGGTAAATATTACCAAGGTGAGTCAAAGCAACATCTTCTTGTCTTTTCCATCCTTGTTCTGTGAGCGGAGAGAGCAATAGTGCAGTTCTGCTCAGCGGGCCGTGCAGCAAGGCTTCCTCCCACTGGCTGTAGCTGAGGCTGTCTGGTGTCCAGCTGGTGGTCATGGACAGGGACTGCAGTTCAGGACATGGAGGCGCCCCTGAACTGCAAGGTGGGGTGGCGAGGCCAAGGGAGAAGATCCCTACTCTAGAGAGGATGTGGGGGACTAAGAGTAGCTACCGGTCTGCTCCACTCTAGTCCCACATCCAGTGGGGAATGCACAGTCAGCTTAATACTCATGGCTTGAGCAACGCTCTGCAAATCCCTATCCTGGGCTGAGCATTTTGGGTATATTTTGAGCTTTAACTCGATTTGAAAGTTGGCTTGGAGCCAATCTCAGGCCTTAACCCTGAAGCTTGAGGTTGTGTATAAAATCTGTCTCCTGGGCTTAGGTACAGCTGACATGCAGGTGCTGCCTCCTCTGCCCAGAGCGCTCGCACATGCAAAGGGAGGATGGAGGTTGATGAGGATCAAGGCTGCCCCTGCCCCAAGGAGAGAAGTCCAAGGTGATCTGCCCTACATACTGATCTATATCATCCTCTGGGAAGCATGGGATGTCCTGACCTGATCCAATCTGATTCTTATCTAAAGTTATAGGACCACCCAATAACCAGACCCCACCTGCACTGATACCATTTTAATGACTTTTTTTTTTTACATACTCTTTCCTTTGTCTTGTAAAGAAATAACTCACATACCTATGTCTTATAAATTTAGCCCTGCCCTCAATCCATTGCAGCTCTTCACCGCCTGTGGGTCCTGTCCCCATGCCTGCAGCTCTTACTGCCCATGAGTCCTGTCCCCATGTCGCAGCTCTTTATTGCCCATGGGTCCTGTCCCCATGCTACTCCATGTTATTCTCTGAATAAAAGAGCACTACTGCCAGAACTTGAGAGTCCAAGAAATCTTTCTTTCGACTCCTTGACTCACCGAGCCCACATCAGAGGTGCCCAGTGGGGATGATTCAAGCCAACTCCTTGGAGGCAGGAGCTATCCAGGCAACAGGTTCCCTGCCTTAAGCCCTCCAGCTGATGTCGACCTGGATGGAGCAAGGTGGACAAGTAGAGAGGTGATGGGTGGCGGGGGGGAAGGACACATGGGGGTCCAGAAAAGGGTCAGAAACAGGAACCTTGCCTTCGTTGAGCTGATTTTGCTGGAGGCAAACACAATCCATATGTTTATGGGGTCATTACTCTGTCCCTGATCCTGGCTGGGGGTGAAAATGTTGAGGGATGTGTTCCTTGCGTGCAGGGAGGGGCGAGGGGCTCCTTCAGGCTATAGACTGGCAGGTGGCCCAAGTGGAGAGTGGCTTGGACCAGTGGCGGCAGCTCTGGTGAACGACTCTGGAGCACAGAAATTTGGCTGGAAGAATCTCCAAACAGCTCTGTTGGTCTTGGCAGTCAAGCACTGCACGTTCCATTCATCAGTGTCACCTCTGAAATTCCCAGGGGCCCTTCTACATGGAAGAAACAAGGCATGTGTGCAGCTGAAAGCGCATTTCCCCAGCACTCAGGGCTCCAGGCCGGCCCTTGGGTGGAGTTCTTCGGGTGGGGTGGGTTTTATTTCATGAGCATTTTACCGAGGTGAGACACTCCCTGGAGAAATGCAGGCCTGGGGCCGGTGCTGGGAGGGAGCGCTTTCCCCAGCAGAGACCTTGCAGCCCCCATGCTCAGACTCTGCAGGCCTTCCCTTGGAGACTCAGCTGCTCTCCTGGCTGTGAGACATTAGAGGTTTCTGGAAGTTACCCTGATAAAAGTCCAAGCTGGGAGGGATGTGAGAGGTTCTGAGACCCAAATACCTCATGGAACAGAGGGGAGATTGTGGCCCCAATAGGAGAAGTCACAGGGCCAACAACCAACTTGTTGATAAGTGGACAGCTTTGCAGGCTGAGCGACACCAAGTAGAATCAAGAGATGGGGGTTTGTTCTGTTCTCTCCTAGAAGAGCAGCTGGCACATCGCATGTGCTCATTAAACATTTGTTGAAGGAAAGAGTAGAGCCCATCTTGACTCCCGGGCTGTCTCAGTACCATGTGCCACAGGCTGGAGCAGGAGGCAGGGGGCTGAGGGAGTCCCCGACTCACGCTCAGGCCAGGGGGTGTGGGCTGACCTGCATGGGAGTTCATTTGAGAGCAAAGTGCTGTGACAGTGTGGGGATTTGTAGAACTGTCTGGGAAGGGCATCCCGTGGAGGGTTACAGGCCAATTGAGCATGCCACTGCCCCTGCACTGCAGCTGGTGCCAAACTGGGCTCACCCGGAGCTGGCGGAATCAAAGCTTCCTCATCTGCTTTCTGACCAGAGGCCGAATGTGTGGACTTACCGGGAGCTTGAAGGCACCTGCCTGCCTGCGATTGGGCTATTTCTCTTCTAGTTGCTCTGATGTCCACCAAGCAGAGCACTGATGTCTGCTGGGCACGCCAGGCCAGGTCGACAAAGGACTTGCTCTTGGTCCCTTTCTCAAAGACCAGCCACCTGACCATTGCTGCTGAGCTCCTCTCTGCTTCCAGGTATCAGGTGGCACAGCCCCGGGTTTCAAGAGAGCACATGAGGGTACCATGGAGCAGGAAAGAGAATTTCAGAAGCAGAGGCTGGCAGTGAGCCTGGGATGAGGCATCTCTGGCAGCGACAGAGAGGCACCAAGAGGGAAGATGAGTAGGGGTATGTATGTGTGGGCTGCATCCCCTCGTTTGTGTGCACATGCACCCATACATTCGTGCAGATGTGTGTATCTGTCTGTGTGTGTGCATGCATGTGCCTGGTGTCTGTATATAGGGGTTAAAAGATTGACTGAGGCATATTAAATATTTTAAGAGTTTATTTGAGCAAAAATTGATTTGAATCAGGCAGTGCCAAACCCAGAGTGATTAGGAGCTAGAGGCAAGACTTTTTAAGAGAACACGAGAAGCAAAGCGAAGACATTATTTGATTGGCTGTAGCTTAGGCAGTTGCCTTATTTGGGAAAGCCTAGTTGGCTGGTCATGATTGGTTGTCCTTAAATTTCGATTTCTTAACCTTGAGGCAACACAGGCTTAGGTTTTGGTTTGCTGACATAGGCTACTAAGGCATTAGAGCCGCCTCAGCCTAATGGCCTCCTTGTTCAATTGACTTAACATAGGCATTTCTGCCTTCCTGTGTCCCATGTGCACAAATGCACAGGGCCAGGTGTCGGCGTAACATGTGTGCCTACAGGCCCGTGTAAGTGCTCAGGTTACTGTCACCAAGGGATGACACTCAGGATATTTAACGCCCAGCCTGGTGCAGGCACTGACAATCAGATGGACGCTGTCAGTAACACAGCGGCCGCTGGAGTCATGGGGAGGCCCAGTGGGGCCCACGGGAGGGGCTTGGATAACTGGGCAGAGGGGACATGTGGGGAGCTTGGGGTAGCAGCTCTGTACCAACCAGTCCAGAGGTATTTTAATGTTTTAATAGCTGGTATGGCCTTCCTCATGCTAATGGGAAGAACATTAGTTCGGCTGTCCCCCAAAATAAACTTGGGTGAGTAATTAGGAAAATATGTTCTGGCTGAGGTGAGTTAGATTTTCAGTAAAGGGAGTGACAGGATGGGATTCACGTGTTAGAAAGTGTACTCTGTAGGCTCTAGACAAGTTACTTAATTCCCTGTAAAACTGGGATGACCACCCACCTTTATGTAAGGTTGGTATAAGGATGAAATGAGATATCCACACAGTGTGCCTGGCACAGGGAAGTTGTTAATATTATTGGTGTCATCATTTGTATTATAAAAATGGCACAGTATGGGGCCGGCCCCATGGCCTAGTGGTTAAGTTCGGCACAGTCCAATTCAGTGGCCCAGGTTCAGTTCCTGTGTGCAGACCTACACCACTTGTTGGTGGCCATGTTGTGGCAGTGACCCATACACAAAACAGAGGAAGATTGGCACAGGTGTTAGCTCAGGGTGAATCTTCCTCAAGCAAAAAGAAGAAGATTGGCAACAAATGTTAGCTCAGGGCAAATCTTCCTCAGCAAAAAAAAGAAAAAGAAGGCACAGTATGTTTCCAGGTATGGTTTTAGAGATCACATAGATCTGGATTTTAAGCCCAATTTGCTGTTTATAAATTTTAAAAGTGAAGCCACTCAACCTCTCTGAGCCTCAGTTTCCCCATCTGTAAAATAAAGATCACCATATGTTACTATGGGTTTGTTGTGACACTATTAACCCTGGCTCGCACATGGGAAATAATCTATAGATCAGTCCTATTATTATTATTCCCAATGATGGTGATGACAGTGGTAACAGGAGGCACCCCTCTGCAGTCTATCAGAACCTGAAGGCCTTTAGAAATCACTTGATTCAACTGTTTCACTGTGCACATGGGACTTCCATGGTCTGGAGAAGTGTAACAGAGGACTGACCTCAGACCTCCCTGGGGCTGTGGCCTGAGGGGCCCAATGAGGCTTGAGGAGGACAGTGGACCGCCAGTTGGGATGGCCTTCCTCATTTTGCTGAGTCCTGGGCTCCACAGCTGACCTTGGGACTTTGTGAGACGTTGGTGCCGTACACACGTTTCATTACTTTCGATAAACTTGTAAGTTTTTGCTCATCACTGGTAACTTGCCCCCATTCTTCATCTGTGCATTGTGGCAGGCACCCTCCCTGGAACCTGGGCTACTGGTGACTTTGGGGATGGGGAGGAAGTTGGGGGAGGGCATCACCGAGCTCCTTCCCAGCTGGATGCAGCAGTGGCCTGGTTGGCTCACCCAGGTCAGCAGGCTACACTGGTGCCGTCACCTGAGAAGCCTCCTCTCCACATTATGAGGCCTGCATAGATGCTGCCTTTGAGTTAGTAGCAGAGGCAGAAACTCAGTCAAGACAAGGCCTTCCACTACCCTAGGTACCAAACATCACAGAAACTTATTGCTACTCTTAGGGACGGTGAGGGAGGTAGAGGCTGATGGCCCATGAGGTGCTCAATTGGTTCTCAGGGAATAGCAGGTTTCCAAAGTCAGACCATCAGATAGCTAGTACTCATATAGCATTCACATTGTGGCAGACACTGCTCTATGCAACTGACATGTACTAATGTCTATAATTTTCACAAGAACTCTCTGAGGTGTAGGTACTATAATAATTCCCATTTTACATATGAGGAAGTGGAGATACAGGACAGCCCAGTGGCCTCACAAGGTCATATCCCTGGCGCACGAGGGAACTGGAATTAGCTCCCTGGCATCTGTTTTCTCTGTGTCCTCTGTTGGAAGATGAGACCAAAGACAAAGCCCCTCTTTCCCCTTGCGGATATCTGGGCAGAATGCTGGGAGATTATAAGCATGGACATTTCTTCTGGCAAAGAGGGAAGGTCTGGAGCTCCTTGGAGGGGCTGGGTCGCTTGGAAAGGCAGCTTGCTCTGCATTCCATGGTGGCCATGTGCGGTTGCTTGGAGAGCTTCTGGGGAGCATCATTAATCATGGCGTAGCCCCTTGCCTGCCCCACCTCGCCCTGCCTCTCCTCTCTCACTCGCCGAATTCTCACCGAGAAGGGGAGGGCCTCCCCTTGGAGGGTGGGCTCCTGGCATCTCCAAAGGTGGGTAGTCGGGACCAACTCTGTCCCAAAGTTGATATACAGGGTTTTGCTCTGCCCTTGCCAGGGGCCTGGGCCTGCTCGAGGCTACAGAGGGAGTGAGATGTGTGAAACCCAGGTCTGGGCAAGGGTGAACACAGGCCACACGGCCAGCAGAAAAGAGGCTGATGGCTCTGAGGAGGGCGGGGGTCCTGCAGGTTAGGGGACTGGGTCAGAGAGGGCTTCCCAGAGGAGAGGGAGCCTGGGAGCTTTGCAGCAAAGAAGTAGGCAGACAAGATGTAGCATGTCACTGGAAAAGAGGAGGGGAGGGGCTGGGGGCTGCTGGCAAAGCCCTGGGGGCCACATTTGCCAAGCTCTGTCCCTCCTGTGTCAGGAGGGCTGAGCCCCCTCCTGGGCCTGGGCCACAGAGCCCCTGCAGACAGGCTCATTTATTCATCCCTGTGTGCAGGCTTCACTCGAGCCCATCCCATGGGGCAGAGCCCCAAAGCACACGGTAGGCACAACTCGAAGGAACAACAGAACTAAGGACACATAACCAGGTGGTTCCCCATCCTGACCTTAGTGCCCAGCAGAGCCCACCTAGAGCAGAAGGGCTGGCCAAGCCTTGAGGACTTAGGCGTAGCCTTCACCTCCTCTTAGAGATGTGCCTCCCTAGCCTGCACCATCCCTGGATTCATGTTTGGGGGAAGCTGAACAGCTCTGGGGGTGCTGCCTCCTCCCCCAGGATCCCACCAGCAGCCCAGGGACCTGGTCCTCAGCACCATTCCCTCCCACACCCTCCTACCAGGCAGGACAGGGTGGGGGTGGCAGATGCAGGGAAGTGTCAGTGGAGGCCTCCGTCCTAACCAGCCTCCATTCTTCAGCTTGGGGTTGGGGGGCATCCCTCGCGCCGCCTTGTTTTAAACAGACCTCAAAGCAAACACAGTGGTCTTTCCTGGGAGCCAGGCCATCGAAGCAGGAAGGCCTCGCCATCTTCTCCAAGGAAAGAACACAGAAAATTCAGGACCACCCTCTTTCCATCCTCTCCAGAGTCCACCAGTCTCTAGTCGGGGATCATCAGGATTTGTATATCCTGAGGAATTTTCAAGTTTGATTTCCTATCTGCGGGCAGCTGGGAAACCAGTGGAGCTCCTGTCCCAGTGGGCGGGTGATGGGCTCCCCTGTCCCTGCCCCGATGGCTAGATTCTCAGCCAACTGCTGGGCTTGAAACTTAACCTCTCCTGGGATGGTTTTACATTCTCACCTCCAGCTTTATATTTTGTTAAGAACCGCTCACATTTTACTTCAGCACTTAATTCAACAGCCGTAGAAAATAGGTGCTTTTTACGTTTTTCATCTTTTTGACCTAAGATCATGTTGGTGCCAATTTCCTTTAAAGTAATTCATTACCTGTAGGCCACTGGCGTGAAATCCCAGCGGTAGCCCCCACCGACGCTCTCTCTGTAATTTTGAGGCCTCCCCTCGCCCGCCCGCCCCTCAGGGGAGACTTGGCCTCTGTGTTTATACACTAATGTTTTTTCTCACACATTCATTGTGCAGCTTTCCTTAATTTGGTGTCCCGCCGGGCGCCTGCGGGAGGCCACTCAAACATTATGTCAGTGATCTCAAAATTGAACCCCAGGGCTTTCTTCTGCCAGCGGCCCGAACAGATGTGTGGCACACTTTATTAACTCAAGCACCCACGAGTTGAAAATTTCATTAGTTTGAGGGGAGGCCTAAGTCCCATCCAGAGACCTGGTCTGGACAGATTCTTTGTGTCAATCTGACCCCTAGCAAAACGGATTATTGTTCTAAGTGAGACAAGTGACCTCATGTTCTGCCTGTTACGCACACATGGTCTGTAACCTTTTAAAATACGAGTGTGGGAAAACAGCGCATTCTGCCACATCCCTGACTGCAAATTCCTGACAGGTGGCAGCCGGGCTCTTAGCAACGCCGACAGGAGCCTGGAATTACCCAGGGGCCACGGTGGTTCCCTTAGGCCAGGTATAGACCGGTCAGGAGAGGGCTTGCGGGGGAGGGAGCCCAGGGAGGCAGAGCCTTGGCCTCCAGTGCCACCCGGCGACAGGCCCGGGCACGGCCTCAGCCTGGTGGTAAGCAGGGAAGGCACAGGGGCAGCCCACCTCCCACGGCCCCTCCTCATGGACCTGGCTGTCCGGCAGCACCGGGGGAGCTTTGCCAGGGAGCCCCAGAGAATAGCAGGAAAGTGCCAGTTTGTTTGTTACATAAAGAGTTTACCGAAGCTCTGCGCTGTGCTGGGCCTTGGGTGCAGCCACGCCCTGCTGAGAACACCCCGTACAAACCCACCTGCTTGCCTGACCCCTCCCCTCCCTCTCATCCTAAGTGACCTCAGCTTCTGCCTGTGGGGCACACGTGGTCTGGAACCTTTCAAACATGAGTGTGGGAGAGCAGCACCTCTGCCACACCCCTGCCCACAGATTCCCGTCCATTCACAGCCGCGTTCTGTGGGGAGGAGGAAAGATGTGTTTGGTTGAGTTCAAGGCTGTGAGATATGGCCTGTGCAGGAGACAGAGGTGCCCCAGCATGGCCTGGGTTGATGCAATTCTTGTGGAGGAGAAGGTGCATAAATGACCAGGTCAGCAGGGGGTACGATTTCCGTGTGGGGTGTGGCTGGAGGAGGGAGTCAGTTCTAGTTGAGGGACTTGGGGAGGCCCCCAGGCTTGAACAGGCCAGAGGAATGGGCTAAGGAAGGGTCCTGGGAAGGAAGGCGACAGGCGTGGGCCTTGACTGGAGTTTAGGGGTGCGAACAGGTGGCTATGATGGTCTGCAGTGTGTTTCTCTGGACTGCATTTGTGGCTCAGACACAGGGCGGTTCCTGGGTTGAGAGAGAGTCCCACTGGAGAGTGCTCAGCCAATCTTTCTGGTGGCATGAGGTCTCCGGTGGGGGCTGGGGTCGATGTCCACCCTTTGACAATCTCAGCTCTCATGGCTGCATAAGAAGGCCTGGAGATCTAGGGATGTGGCCCCCGGGCCTGGGCTCGGCTCCCCCAGAGTCTCTGTGACCTGGCCTCCCAGAGAGCTGAGGAGAGGGCTGCCCGGCCCCTACCTTTTGACAGACACAAAGCAGAGCTGGTTGTAAAAACTTAATTAAATGAAATATTTTAACAAGAAATTCCAAGAACAGAATGCCCTGCTGTAAGCAAGCCCTCACAGAAATAAAAGCTGATGGGAAGCGTGTGTTCTGTCCGACAAGAGAAAGTTTCTGCAAGAATCAAGAGAGTGCAGAGAGCTGGCCAGTGCGTCAGGACAGGCGGGTGAGCGCAGCTGGTTCCCGAGTCAGAGCGGGCAGGGAGGGAGGCTCAGGGCGCTGGGAAAGCGGGGACTCCTGACCCTCCTCCATCCACCCCACATGCCTTTCCTGAGCAGTTACTGTGTGCAGGCAGTATGCAAGGCTGAGTGTGCAGTGCTGTCAGCGGTCACCAGAGCCCGTGGGGCGATATTTTGGAGATTATAGAGCCTGGAGGCTCAAGGAGATTATGTGACTTCACAGCTTTAGGTCATAGGTGCCACCGAGGCAGAGCTGGGACTAGAACCCAGTCCGCTGATCCGCAAGTCCAGGCTCATTTCAACCCGACCTGCCCTTTCCATTACAAAGAACTTGCTGACTGGCCCGAAGCAGGGCCACCTCCAGGGCTGGGGTATGTGGTCACACCTTCTCTTGAGGGAGCACAACCAAATCCTGTCCTCACAGGGAGCTGGGGGTAGGGGCGGGACAGAGAACCTCGTTCTTCCTCTGAGGAGAGGGCCTGCAGACCAGTGATCCAGGCCGGCCCTGCAGAGGTGCCACCGTGCACCCAGTCTGTGTCAGGAAGAGAGGGGACATCAGACCTGATGGAGAACAGTGGGCTCCAGTGTAGGCAGAGAGAGGCTGCCCGAGCTCAGGAGAGGGCTGGCAGATCTTGGAAGGCTTCCTGGAAGAGATGGGACTTGAGAGAACCTTGAATATTTCCATGGAGAGTTGGGGGAGGGTGTTCCAGGCACAGAGAAGGGAGTGAGCAAAGCCTGGAGGTGAGTGGCACAGCCTGGGGTGTAGCTGAGGGGGCAGGAGGAGCCAAGAGGGGAGGCAAGGGTGGAACCCGGGTCAGGTGACTGGCTCCCCAAGGAAACCACTCACGTATGTGTCAGTGATGATGAGGGGACAGGAAACAGCCTGCTCCAGTGTCAGTCTGGGGCCTCGGGGAAGAAGATGCACCCATGTACAAACCAAGTACCTTGGTTGATTTCTCTGGCCTAGAAGTGTTTCTGTGACAGTAGAACCAATTCCTCCTGCTGCCCAATGCATTTACTGCACACCACTCCAGTGGCCTCCATAGGACGTGGCTTGGTACCAACCCGATTGAAGAAAACTCTATAAAACCCTGAAATCTACAAAGAAGATTCATTTTAGGTAGAATGGGTCACAGATAAGAGGAAACTGCTTGGCAAGAAGATTCCCCATTGGATTCTCTTATATGGTTAATTTCAAATATTCTTAGATTTATCAAACCGAAAACCCAAATTTTCTTGAACCTAGTGAAATGTAAAGGTGAGGCAGGGCTGCGATTGGCTCAGAAATCACCTTACAACTAGTGACTCATTTTTTGCAGCCGAAAATGGCCTGCAAATTTGACCCTCTGTTGTCCCCCACCTGTTTCCTTCCTTTAGGCACAGAGAATGTTCTATGAGGAACTCGCATTCCCAGGAGCCAAGTCTTACAAACTCAACTAAAGATTTTCCAAATTGCCCCTGTGCCAGCTCCTCATCTCAGTCTCTTGGTGGAAGGCAAGTGCACGTGGGCCTCTCCACCCATCTACTGTGTCCTGGGAAAACTACGTGAAGAATTTCTGATAAAAGATTCTTTTAAAAACATGTAGAATGAATCACCGTCCTGTTTTATTCGTGAAAGTGGAAAAAATTATTTTAAAGCTGGCTGCAGTTGGAGCCCGTTGGCCTAAAAGGAAGGCAAAATGTTTCCTCGTAAGAAGACTGCTTGTTTTCTTTTAAAGGAAAACAGGTCAATGGGCCTGCCGGTTGTAGAACATGAGGCCCCACCCCTCCTCAGACAGAACCACAGAAGAGTCAAATTGTTCTGTCTCCCACAGTGACGGGAGTCTTCCTCTGTTGGGTGCGGGAGACAGGGTTTGGGGACCTGGGGAAAGCTGAAGCGGGGATGAAGAGAGAGAGAGACCTAGAAAGATGGAGCAGATGGTTCAGGGACAGCCAGGTGTTAGGGACCTTTAGGGGGGCATGTTGGATGGAGCTCAATGGGTTTGTTCAGATGTTAAAGGGGAAGAAGACCTGAAGGCTGGGTAATGTGGGCACATCCAGGCAGCCAACACTTTGGTTGCCCAGTGAGATTTTGGCTTGTATTCTGTGTATATATTGGATTTACCTAAAATAGTGCAGGCTGTGGTCATATTTAATCCACAGACTGTCAGTCCTGGAAGGACCATAAGGATAGAGACTCCAAGAGGGCCGGTGACCTGCCCAGGTTCATGGAGGCAGCCAGGGCAGCAGTAGAGATGCAGTCGGAGCCAGGCGTTCTGACTGCTGCAGGGGCTCTTCCGAGGAGAGGCCCTATCAGAAATGGCTGACCGCCCCCCTGGCCAGATGCAGAACTCCTGGGAGGCCAGATTTCCCATGGAGTTCCCAGGATTCTGCAGCCTGGAGAAGCCAAGCAGCCTGGAGAAGGAGAGAAGAGTTAGGGGTAGGCGTGTCCTAGGATTATTCTCGGCCTCTGGTATTCCTGGGGAGTTGTGGCCTTCCATTCTAGCCCCGTGGCTTTGCCCCACACATAGAGCTGAGGGGAGACCCTGCACCCCCAGTTTGCAACCATACCTGTCATAGAACAAGAGTCAGCTCTGCATGGTCTTTGAGACCTGTGAAAGGGGAGGCAGGGTGCCAGGGAGGGTGAGGAAGAGGTGGAAGGTAAAAACACAGACTCTGGCATGGGAGCAAGGACCTAGGGAGAAGGGAGGAAGGTGGGCCAAAAGTGTCAGGCCCCAGTCAGTGAAAGGGGCCTTCCATTGTCCATCACCTGTGGTGTTAAGACCCCTGATCAGAGGTCAAGATAATCAGGCAGAGGAAGCGATCTAAGACAACAGTGAAAGGAGGTACAGTGGGAAAAGCCATTAAAAATGGACCAAATGAACTAGCCTGATTCTATAAAACTAAAATACACACCCGGTCATCTTGGGGCAGAGGAAGGAGAGGTGGCTAGGTGGGGGCTGGGAGGGCAGCAGGCAGACATGGCAAGGGATGGTGGGTCAGGAGAGAGGAGGCGAGTTTTGGGGGGGGGGGGGGAGCAGGGGCAGTTCCAGGGCAGGGAGCAGGTGAGGGGAAAGAACAGAGACCCTCTGCCTCCCCACCACCCTGCGCAGACCCTGGCAACTCAGTCACCTTGGGGGACACGGATAGTCTCTCTCAGAAGGACCAAAGTCAGCTCATGGATCTTCATCCTCTTCCTCCTCCCTTCCAAACCCTTCCATGAGAGAAAATGCCTACAAGTACCACTTCAGTGCAATGCTTAGCCAGTTGGTCAACAGCCAGCACATACCGACGCTGAGTGAATTGTCTCAGAGGAGTTCATAGATGGATGATTGTTTCAGAAACTCGGGGAACCCCCGAGGGGGCTGGGCTCGTTAGCTACCAGCCACTAGGTGGAACGTGGAAGAAAACTGACAAGGCCTTAGTGGAAGCCCATTTCAATGGTCTGGCTGATTTCAGAGTTTGGTCTGGGGAAGCAACATAGGGCAGCAAGGAAGAGGAGATCTGTGAAGCACATGGCCTCAGTGCGCTTCACAGGTGATCAGAGAAGGTGGAAAGGACTGAAAGACGTTTTTCGCTTGGCCTTGAAGGATTTTCCTAGTGAGAATATTAAAGAACCAGTCATGGAGATCGGAAAGTTTAGATAGCGCAGGAGGACCCAGACTAATTCAGTTCATCTGGAGTGCATTACTGTTGAGTTCCCATTTTGCAGACGAAGAAACTGAGGATCAGGAAGGTGAAGTGACTCTCCCAGGCCCCTGCAGCTAGTATCCCTCCCTCCCTCCCTGCCCCCACTGTCCGCTGGGACCTCAGGGTTCCTGTGAGGCCCCCGCGTTTGGGCCCCTTCCAGACTGAGGGCCTTCCCCAGCCCCCACAACAGTGGGCAATGCCTTGTTCATTTCTGTGCCCTGAACGCTTAGGAGAAGGTGCTTAATAAATAGTTGCTGAAGATATGGAGTAATTTTCTCTTGAAAAGGAGTTCGTTCATCAAAAAAATCCTGGGTTGATGCCATGAAGAGGGAAAGGGAACCACAAAATAGATTAAGTGCTTCATATGTGCCAGGCTCTTACAGGTTTTGCTTTTCGCTTTGTTTCAATTAATCAAATATGATAATTAAATTAATTAATAACATAATAAACACCTAAAACTCATCACCCAGCATGAGAATGAGAGCATGGCATAACTCACCTCTACCTGTGTGTCCTCACCCATTGTGATGCTTAATTTCACGTGTCAGCTTGACTGGGCTAAGGGATGCCCAGAGAGCTGGTTAAACATTATTTCTGGATGTGTCTATGAGGGTGTTTCCAGAAGAGATTAGCATTTGAATGGTAGACTGAGCAAAACTGATGGCCTTCGCCAGTACAAGTGGGCATCATTCAATCTGCTGAGCCTGAATGGAACCAAAAGACGGAGGAAGGGCGAATATACTCTCTCCTTGAGCTGGGACGTCCACCTTCTCCTGCCCTCAGATATTGGCGCTCCTGGTTCTTGGGCCCTTGGACTTTGATCAGGACTTACACCACTGGCCCCGAGATGCTCAGGCCTTTGAACTGGACAGCACCAGCTTTCCTGATTCTCCAGCTTGCAGGAGAATCAAATGGAGGAATCTCGGCCTCCATTTACTAGTCAATTCCTATAATAAATTTCCTCTTGTACGTATCTCTGTATATCCTGTTGGTTCTGTTTCTCTGGAGAACTCTGACTAATAACTCTGACCCATCCTTTCCTCTGCCTCTTGCCACCAGATGTAACCTATCCTGAATCTTGAGTTTATCATTCTCTTTCTTTAAAACTATAATGCTAGAAAACAAATTGTGTGCTTTAATTGATTTAAACTTTATTAAAAGGGTATTACGCTGCATTTAATTCATCTTAAAGATGAAACCAAGGATTAGAAAAGTCAAGTCACTTTCCTGAGGTTACATAGCTCATGAATGGTGAAGGTCGAGTTTGGCCTTGGAGCTTCTGCCTTCTTTTGAGAAGAGGGAACTACTGGCTGCCAGACTTTCTCACCTCAGCTACAGGCAGAGCTCTGCCATCTTCCTACTGTTCTTTCCACAGTCTTCCAATGCATGCTGTAAGTCCAGAAGTGTTCTAATGACCCCAGCTCTGATCCAGCTAGCCCAGCCCCAGTACAAGGGCCTTAGGTCTTCTGGAGTTATCCTGGGCCCCATCGTTCTATAGGGACCTATGTGCCAGCCTGGGTGGGTCCCACTTGATAGAAGAGAAGAGAGGAAGCGGAGAATCCAACTGGGAGCTGGGGAGAGTTGGCAGAGCTGGGCTGTTGACTGAGCAGCCCTTTCCTCAGGCCACTCTCTAGCTGAGAGTCTAAACTCTGGATGCCTCTGCTCAATGTGGCTTGGTGCTCATGCTGCACAGCTACAGTGATAGCCATAGCCTTAAAAACTGGGATGGGGACACAGTCTACAGCTCACGGAGCAGGCCACCCCCAAGATCTGAGTCAAACCCTCTCGCTCAAAACCGAGCTTCGGTGGTGCCAGTTGAGGGATAAAATTGACAGAGGGGTCAGAGCTTAGTGCCTAGTGCCCGGGGTATCACTGACTTGAAGCACTGCTCAGACTTGAAGGAGGCGTGAGCCGGTTTGTCCCGGAGGAGAAGGGCAGGGCTCTCTCCTCACAGAAACATGTGTACCTACTCCACCAGGTTTTATGAGGCCCTGGAATGTTATTTGTTGGTGACCACCCAACCATCCCACCAGCAAATGGAGTGCTCTGAAGGGAGTTGTAGCTGACCTCTTAATGTGAAACAGCGAGACAAGGAGATGAGCTAAGAGGTAGGGTCTGTTTCTGCACATTTATCTCTGGTTATTAGACACTTTTAGAGGGAACATCTGTTTGTCCACTCTGGCTCCCATATTGCAGGCCCCATTTGAGGACCAGCTTGGCCCCTTTTTTGACTGAATGGGGACTAAGTCATAAATTAGAGCTAGAAGAGGGACCTAGAATAAGAAGTCAGAGGGGGCTTTGATCATCTCAGCAAAAAAGGGCAATTGGGCTCCTCAACTGATCAGCCTTCACATGAAAAGCAAAGAAAATGTAGGTAGCTCCAAAAGCACCTGGTGGTGCCCACACCCAGTGGCCCCATTTATTACAGGTTTATTCTGGGGACAGTGCTGCTAGTCTAGGCGGGACTTGGGAGTCAAACCATAGCACACAGCTTGTTCATGCTTTCTGAGTTCCAGAGACCTGGGCTGGGCTCCATTATTTCATTTCTTTTTTGGTTTTAAACTTTGGATATTTGTTTTACAAGAGAAATAGCTGTATTTATAGCAGGACTTTCCACACCATCTCATAGTATGTTCTCAGGAAATATACATGTGGGCTCACTCTCAGGACAATAGGCCAATTAATTGTACAAGAGGAAAAACTCTTTGTTTTCTTCTTAAGTTCCTAAAGTTACTTATAAGAACATAAAATCAGTACAATAATTGGTTAAAATTCTCCTTTGTCCCTATTCCTTTGGATATTATTTCTCTAGCCCACATGTACAATTTAACAGCCTGCTAGATATTTCCGCTTGGACACACCACTGCAACTTGAAACCCACCATGTGATCGCATAGTCCCTTTCCAGCTGTGATAGCCTATGAGTCCATGCCTTACACTAATAATGCCCCCCAACACTTTCCTCCTATTTCTATTGATGCCCCATAGCTCTTCAAGCTATGCAGTTTCAAAATTTCATACCTCTGAAGTCTGCTTTACTCATTCTTCTCCCTTGCTCTTCATATCTCTCCCTCTAATTCTTGGTCCAGTGACTTATCAAGGAAGCTCCATTTCTAGTAGCTTTTGCATCCATCCCTTCTGTTCTAAATAATCAGCCCTCTGGTTCTGTAGATTGTGCCTTCATTATGCTTCTTGTATCCAATCCCTCTTCACCATTCCCAGAATCTATGTCTTGGATGAGGTGCTCAGCATCTTTTACTTGGACTCTGGCACAGCCTCATCTCCAGATTCACCCCATTACAATTCATCCTGCATGAGTTGCCAGATCAGTTTTCCTAAATCACAGCTCATAACACCCTCCTGCTCAAAAACTTTCCTTGGATGCCTTTCTCCATCTTTCACTCTAAAGCCATTTTCAACACTGCCAAACCTGCCTTTCTAATCCTGTCTCCCCTTGATTTTTCCTGTGCTCTGACCACTAGATGATTCCGTGTTTTCCAAACACATCCACCTATCTTTCTTTGCTCAGGCTTCTCTTCTTTTGGAATGCTCTTTCTCCCTTATTGCTTGTCAAAGTCTATGTGTCTTCAAGATCCATTTCAACCTTCTTTGTGATGAATTCTTGATTCTCATCCTTTCCTGTTACAAACCCTCATAGTACTTTGTTTATATCCATCATGAGACAACACTATCCACTTCTGATAGATAGATGGACAGACAGACATCCAGGAACTGCATCTTGCTGACCTTTGTCTCATCTATAGAGCCTTTTTGCTTAGCACACAGAAGCATTTAATGAGTGTTCATGGAACTGGATAGGTATCCTTGCCTCCATTCTCTCTCCTTGCCATAAATTCATGTAAATAATTATCTAATAATGGCACTTTGTTTCTATACAACATTAAATGTCATAAAACTCTTTCACATCTATTATTTTGACTGATTTTCATGAACAGCCCTTTAAGGCAGGAAGGGTAAATATTATCTGCATTTTATAGACAAGAAGACTGAAGCTCACAGAGGGGAAATAAGTTGCCCAAAGCTGCAAGCAAGTAAGAAATGTAGCCATTAATTGAACCCAGACAAATATCCTGATATCAGGAGTAGATCAAAGAAGAGAGCAAGCAAGGTCCTAGTCCTCCCAAGGATCTTTTCTTCTTCTAAACTTTATTGAGCATGATGAAGATATTCTGAGCCAGCCAGGGGCACCTCACATGAGGGATACCAGTCAGGGAGCTGGGCAGGTGGCACTGTGTGATTACATAATTATTTTGAATTTATGTCTATTTTTTCCTCCTTTCAGTCTCAGATACAGATATCATCACATGAGCACATGGAACCTTGGACTCTTCCTTCCCCTCCAAATTAACCCGTAATCTCAGGCCTCCTTCCAACTTGAACACTCAGTAGATTCTTGCTGCTTATAGCTCATCAGGGAAACTCTTGTAGAGCTAAGCCTAGAACCATTCATGTGGTGCCCTGTGACCTGGCCTAATATTCTCCCTTCTTTCACCCTTGGAACTGACCCCTCATTTACCCATTCATTCATTTATTCACTCACCTATCCCTCCATCCATCCATCCATCCGTCTACCTATTGATTTACTATCCAACAGAATTTCCTTGTGTACCAGATCCACACACTACATGTATTCCACCTTCCTAGGATTCTTCCTGCCTCCTTGGTTCCGGACAGAAGAATATTGCTAAGGTACCAATGGGCTACAGTGTTTCCTTTTCGAGGTAATGCTTGTGCATTTTAACGGTGGGTTTCACCAAGAGAATGTGAAGGCTTTATGAAAGAATGGTGGAGGTTGAACGTGTTTTTGGATAAAATGGGTCTTTTCCAAACAGACCTCACACAGAACTTGGGAGGGAGGTAATTTCCAATTCCCAAAGGTCACACCCTTCCTTTGTTCATCAATGCCATTGAAAGGAAAGTTATACCTAACTTTCCCAATGATATTAGTGACAATTGTGATACACAGGTTCTTTGCAGCCTTCCCTTCTAGAGCTCAGCTTGGATGCTCTGACTAGATGTTCCCAATGTTTAAAATCAGAGTTTGAGGTGAGTGGATGTGGCAGAGGAAATCCTTGGGTTTTGATTACACTTGAGATTGTCAGGTATTAAATTGGGAAAAATAAGGGAATTCAGTCCCATAAATGTTAGGAATCCATGTCCCCAGCCTCCTCTCTGACCCTTACTCCCTTGCCTTGAACGGATACTGGCTGAGCTACAGGGAGACTTCTGGAGTCCATACTGCCATGAAGCCCTTGGGGCTAGGACTTGCTAGCCATCCCTTCTCCACTCCTGGCAGGCTGGGTGAAATAAAGCACCTTTTGGTTTATCTCAGAGCCCAACAGAGAGACTTACCCAGAAAATGTAGACTGGTTAGCGAGGAAGATTGTATGGTACATGAAGACAACTGAGATGCTCAGGATCAAATTATGTGAAAGGCTTTGCCAATGGTTTTTCCTTCCCACTTGGCAAATACAACCCCTGAGATTAGTTACCTTTTTTTTAGGTGGCAAAATATTTCCCTCCTCAATTTCTCCCTTTCCCCTTTTACTTTATCACTCAAAATACAGTGTGTGTTCTTCTAGAGGTTTTGAAATGTCAGACATTGGAACCACCCCCAATTTGTTATCTTTCAATACAAATGAACCACATTGAATGGTATGATATACAATAAAGAATTCATTTATTTGTTCTCCCTCCCCCTAAGTTTGGCAAAATAACTCAGACCCTGATTTTCCCTAACTTGCAAAAAAATGTTTCCCAGCGTTCAAAGACCTTCAGAGATCTGATACTAGCTTCAGTGCAGGTCCAATTCATATGTGCTCCTGCTTGTAGTCAGCTGCCTGCCACAGGGCTGGCTTAGTGTATGGTTATATCAATATATGTAGTTTGAATTTTTTCCCTACTATGTGAAAGCTTAACTGGAGCATAAGAATAAGTGAGATGCTTTAAAAAAATTAGGTGATAGTAAATTCTCCTGGAGCATTCTTTATGTAGGATTTCATGTCATTGACTGTGGCCAATTGTAGCTCTTTCAGTAACTCAGCGATATATTTCACAAACACGTGGTATATTTGAATGGACAGGTCAATCAATCTTTGGGACTCAGCAATGAATTTTTCATAGTAATCAGAGAGTTGATCTGGAAAATCCTGTAGTTTATATATGAACTGCTGGTGGTAATCAGAAATGATTTCCTTCATTGCAGCAGCCCAGCTTTTAATTATTTCCTGAGCAATGGTAGAAAGCTCTGCAATCTTCTCTTTCCCTTTTCCATCTGCATCAGCAAGGATGCTAAGATATTCCTGGATGTCTTTCTGCACAAATTGCTCAACTTGACTTGAAAGTTGGGAAGCAAAGTCAGCAGCACTAACAGTATATTTGAAATGGAAGTCTTTAAGGATATCTACTAGGTTCTTGATCAGGTTGATTACCTTTTCTTCAAGCTCATAATATTTCACTGTCCAGTCGACGATACTTGGATCAAAATGTTCCTCGTGAACAGCCTTTACATACTGAAGGAGTTGCTGTAACTCTTGAGAAGCTTCCTGAAGGTTGTTTTGAACAAGTTCATTAAACTTACCAAAGTTAAGGTATAGGTTTTCTTTCAGGTATCCAAAAACATATGTAATATACTCGTTGAAGATTGTCTTGATCTCATGTTGGATATCATTAATAAGATAAGTAAATTTCTTCTCCTTTAAGTATTCAATTTCTCCTTCTATCTCTTGACAAACACTTTGTAAAGATCTCTGAAGATCACTTAGCATCTCTGTAATCTTGATAGACTGCAGATAATTAAATGCCTTTGGGACCCATTGTGATACAGATTTCAACAGTTTCCCATACTCCAAGATTACATCTATTAGTTTATGGCTTCTTGAATCAAAAGGAAATTTAATCTTTAGGTCCTTAATTAATTCAGATTTCTCCATCAGGTCTTGGAAATAGGAAAACAGCATTTCTAACCCATTATGAATTTTTGAATGTACCTGGGACAGTATGTTCCCTACCTCCCTCATGAACATAGTACAGAGTTCATCTGTAGTGTATGTCCCGGCTCTTCCTGGGAGCTGGAATCTAGTGAAATTCAGGTAATCAATGAATGAGTCACTCAGATGCTTGAATATCACACAGTATTCCTGAGTAACTCTTATTAATCTATCAAAGGTCTTATTCCGGAGTCTCTGGAAATCGGCTTGGCCTTCCTGAGCCAACAGTTCCTGGTATAGATTCTGGGCCTTGTCCTTCCACTGCTCATAGGTTCTAGTGGTGCCCATGGCCATCCTCTGGAGGTCCACGTCCACTTCATCAATCTGCCTCATGGCCCCTTGATAGGCCTGATCAGCACTGTTCTGCAGACTTCTTCTCAGTTTTAGAGAAGCATCTCTCAGATTGAGTCCTGTGTGCTCCTGGTGGTACTTGTTGACATGGTCATAAAGGGCCCCTACAGCCTTGGGTGCATTGTCTTTCAAAGAGGTTAGCAATTTGGACACTGCCTCTTCTTCCCAGTTAACTTTGATCTCATAAAATTTCTGATACTTCAACTCAGTTTTGAATATGTTGAGCTTTTTATCTGGAGAGGACTAAAACCAGCACAAAAAGCATCAAAAGAACATGTTTTCAATTATCTTGATTATATAATATGCCACATTAAAATTGCATTAAAAGTTAAAAGTAAAGATCAGAGGATCTTTTGTATTCTGAAGGGGATTTATCTTTCAATGTCAGTTCATGTGTTTGTCTTATGACTAAACGAGTCCACTGTTGTTAATTCCTCTTCATCATATGTCCCAGAAAGGATAAATAATATGCATGGCATTTACGCAGTAACACTTAACATTAGTCTTCCTAGGACTGATGATTGAAAGAGGAGGAGGAGAAGGAGGAGAAAGGAGAGAAAGAGACAAGAGAAGACTAATTCAGGGAAAGGAGAGGTAGCAAAAAAGGAAAAAATCTAGAGCAATCTAGCAGAGACCTAGAATACCAAAATCAGGAACCATCATTCTCCAAACCTATGACAAAGCTTAGTAATAGAATCTGATTACTTCTCCTCTACTAAATCTAATGGCATCTTTAATTTGGCCCCTAGCAGAGCTTGTAAAGTACAAGAGGAATTTGCCATATCACGTCTAACAATTCCATTGTGAAGAAGAATTTTGAAGCCTCAAATACTCCAGAAGCCACTATCTGAACAAGGTACTCAGCATATGGCAGAGTTTGCCCACAATTTAGATGATGAGGCATAACCCTCCTCTTTCCAGATTTGCCCCAAAGTAGTAAAATAATAGTAGTAACATGACATCATATGTGCATCTAATAATTAAAATCTATACAAGATTTGTTATAATACTTTCTTGAGAAGAGTTCCTCAAAGAAAAAGTTCAACTTGCTGATGGCTTTTGTTTCACCTAGTTGGGGAAGTCCTGAGAGAATACTGAATGAAATTTATCTGCCCCAATTCTCTACTTGCTCTTGGGGTGTGTAGCTCCTTAGATGGGATTCACCTGAGGGCGGTAGAAGAAGTTCCACTTGAAGATGCCATTATCCTTTCCCAAGTGCACGGCCACAGTGCCTATGGCTGGGGAGGCTGCCGAGGAGGAGAGGCTATTCTCACTTGATTGGTAGCGCAGACGGACATCAGTGAGTGTTGGGCTGGTGATGTTAAGCTGAATCTCGTCTTTCCAGTCCCTGAAAGCAGAAAGCAGGTGAGCCATCATGAAAGGGATACAGAGATGGCAAAAATCACACCGATTTGAAAAGGGATGACGAAGTTTCAATGAAAGTTCCATACCAAAGTCCTTGATGTTTGCTGTCTTTATATTCTGCACTGAAGTCCCGGTGTGCAAATGTTCCATTGGTCTCATAGACTAACCTGCCATCTTCAATTTTGTGTGTCCTCACAACTGTATAGGAGAGATTTTATATTTCATTAGATTAATAACTGTAGGACATAGACAGTTTCATTGTGAAAACCAGGATTTCTATCTTAACTAAATGCCTCACTTATATCTTTGAAACATGCAGTCTACATTTTTCAAAATAAATAGTTAGAAGGAGACATTATTAGCCCTAAAATCATTACAGAAAAGTCTATTTTCTTTGAACGTATTCCTCTTAAATGTCAGTAGGTTTTTCTACAAGACAGTTTTTACATGTGGGGTATCTACATATCTCCTTCCCTCTTCTTTTAAATTTTGCTATAGAGAGTAATTGTGCCTTCAGTCATATCTAAACACATAATGTTTATTCACAACTCTCACTGAAAACATAAAGCATCTAGGAGAAGAGTCAGGGCCTTTCCTTACCATCTAGGTCATATTCCAGAAACTGTATGGTTGAGCTGCACGTGGAACTCAGGAATGTTTCAATGCGATCTTTTTTGTTTTCCAAACCAGTGCTCCAAGTGGCATTATACAGGGGTGAGGCCACCCCGAAACGTGCAGTCAGTGCTCCAAAGGAAGGAATGGAAATTTCAGCAGGTACAGAGAATGTAATGGAAGGAATCTCAATAGTCTGCTCACGCACAGTGATGGTTGGCAGCTCGAAGTCTGCAATCTTGCTGGCCACCTCATTTAGATCCAAAACAGTATTGCCAATTGAAATATTTTTTGGAAGAGTGTACTGGGACACAGTTAACTGAGATTTAGGCACAGTTATCTCAAAAAAGGGATCTGAGGAGTCTTTTGGTCCAGAATATTTTGTTAACACATCAACTTCGGGGAATTTCACTTTGGGTAGTGTTGGTATGTTGAGTACAAACGGCGAAGTACTTAGCTTCTTGTAGATTATTATTTCACTTAAGTCTAGTGTGTAGGATGGAACCTCGTGACCAGTAAATGGGACTTGGAACGCAGGTGTGACGAGAACTGAATTCAGATTATTTAGTTTCAGTCCAGGAATAATAAATTTATCAGCCAATTCTTGCACAGGGATAGAGAAAGAATACTTATTGGGGTTTTTGGTGTACACAAGGGCAGTTGAGGCACGAAGATACTGTTTCCTATCAATGCTGGTGGTTACATCCAACTTAAGGAGGTCCCATAAGCTCTTGTCATAAACTGGTAGGACAATATCTTTGAAGAACCGTAGGTATCCTTCTAGGGAACCTGCAACGTCAAGGCGTGCCTCTTTTTGGCCATTGGAAAGCTGTACATTGTTCTGGAGAGACCCAGAATGAACCTGGACCTCACTTTTCCAGCTGACCTTCTGGTGCTCAGTGTTAGCATTCAAGGAAACTTCCTGTAAAAGATAATTGATTTCAAGGAGGGAACTGGGCTGACTCGCGTTGACCTGAATAAGGGCTGACATTTTCCATGGGGAGAGGTCCAGTGTGGTTTTGCTTGTATGCTCTCCAGATGTTAAAAAGAGGCCCTCTAGCTGTAAGTGATTTTTTATATTGTGTTCCCAGATGGCATATATGCGTTGGCTAGCTGTTTCTCCAGAAAAATTTCCTTTTACTTCAAGGTTGCAGATATCATCAACTTTGGAAGCCCCTTGCAGCTTCACTGAAGACCGAGTACCCTCGGAATTCAAGTAAGTGTTGGCCTCACTGGCAATAGTTCCTGAATATTCCCGTGAAAGGACCAAACCCTTGATATTTCCTTTGGTAGATGACTCAATGGAAAAGTAAGAGGTGAGGCTTTCTAATTTAAGCTTGTGGTCAACTGCCCCTATAGCAGTGGAGTACAGTGTGGGGGAATTTAAATCATACTTTAATTCAATGGATGAAGAGACAGTAGGTTTCGACTTGGTATTTCCACTAAGTTCTTGCTTGAAATTCATTCTCAAAATTGGAATTTGGACTTTTGCAATTGTTGTCACTGATGCTTCCATGGTTTTCTTGATTAAGCTAATGGCACTCTCATGTTTGCCTTCCACAAATTTGTTACTCAGAGACAAAGCTGTGGCCAACTTCAACCCTCTTTTCTTTGTCAAACTTGAGGTGCCCTCAAATTTGTACTGCAGTGCATCAATGACAGAAGAAGAAGAAGTAAGGAAATGAGCAACAATATCTGATTGGTTATAAAGTCCAAAATTGGTATTTAGTGTGATAACACTTGATTTAAAGGCAAAATCATAGGTGATATTGCCCATGGCTGGAATTAAAATATTGTGTGGGATACTCAATACCTTGAAAACTGGAAGAGAAAGCTCGAGAAGATTCCTAGGGACATGAAGGGCTGGCAGTTCTAGCAATGGCAGGACTAACTTATATGAGGGTACATAGAAGCCAGAACCCGGGATGGTGAAGTTGGGGGTGCTGATCTCTTTTGGGATCACATAGCTGAATGTCGACATCTCCACTGTAAATGGAGATGCTTCAATGTTGATGACTGGAATAGTGTATCCGGGAATTTGAAAGGTCCTGGGCTGCTTGTTGAGGGAATTTTCAACTTTGTCCTTATCAAACTTAATATTTGCTTCATTATAGGATCTGGTAAAAAAATCTAATGACTCATCTCGGGCTTTCTCAAAATGCCTGTTGAAGGAATTGATGAACACATAAAACACATCCAAAGGATTTTGGATGGAATATTTGTCTTTGTTTTTCTTATACTGAGCCTTTACACCTAAATCAAATGATTGCTTTGTTGTTTTCAAGAAATTTTTCAAGCCTGTTTTTTCCCATAAGGAGAAATCTTTCACCTGAGGAGTTGTGAGTGTTGTGTAAGGTACAGTCATCTCAGGAATTGTTAAAGGACTGTTTAAGAAATCTAGGTTGGCTTCTCCATTTATTCCTATGTGTGCCTCGATGCTGTTCTCATTGTTTCCAGCAGAGAAATTTTGATGGTACTTATACTGATTGAACCTGGCACTGGTTTGCCAACTTGCTTGCTGGGCATGTGGACTCAGGAACAGTGCATAATTATTAAGGAAGTCTATCTTCCCCACCAATATTAATGGAAAACTAACTTTCAAATTCCCTTCATTGTTTGTGGTTGCAGTAATCTCAAATGGCTGTGCTGAAAAGAAAAGCGAATTTTTCAAAGTTCCAATAACTTTTCCATTTAAATGAGCATCATGGTGGCCACTTAGCTCTGCCTTCCCTTCTCCAAGCAGGGCTGTGCCTTTAGCAGATAGAACACTGTGGCCCACATGCTGGGATTCGACTTGTGACTGGATTTCAAATTTAGAAAAGTTGAAGAAGCCAGAGTTATAAACCAAGTTTTGGGTTACTCTTAGGTGTTTGCTATTGATTTTATTAGATAATCCAAAGGAAGTGTTTGGTCCTTCCACAGTGAAGCTGATTTGTGATTCATGTGTTCCCTCATCTGAAGATTTGGGGCAGGCCCATTTCCATGACCCTGTTCCAGAAGAAGTCCATGCTATGTGTCCAGCTTCCAACAGCGTCTTGATTTCATTGTGCAGATCAGCCTGACTGGAGAAGTCCAGTTCGGGGATGTTCAATTTGTGGAAGTACTTTGTGTTGCTGTCCAGGGTAAGCTGATTGTTTACTGTGACGAGCACACCACTACTAAGCTCCACTGTATTTTTTTCTGTGTGTAAATTTGCCACTGTGTTTGATTTTCCTTCAATAGCATTTCTAGAAAATAGCACTTCACTCTCATGCTCTGTTTTCAGGTACTTGCTGGAAAATCTCATGGATTCCTTGAGAACCAGTGGATTAATCTTAGGGGCTAAAAGTTGTGCGTTTGCTTGAAAATCAAAATTGAGAACTTCTAACTTGGACTCTCCTTTGGCAGTGATGGAAGCTGCAATCTCTGCCTTGTTCACTAAAGTGGTTACATTCTGAACATCAGCATTCGCATCTAACGTGAAAAGAGGAAACTGGATTTTCAAAATGCTATATAGCTTGCCAAAAGTAGGTACTTCGATTGTGTGTGAGATGTGGGGAAGCTGGAATTCTGGTATGTGAAGGTCAGAAACTTGAACATCTTTGAGGTCAAGGTTTGGGATTATGAATTCTGGAACTGTGATTTCTGGTAAATGGAAGTCCGGCAGAGTGAGTCCAGCAAGAATGGTGTCCACCCCCAGCAGATCCCTCAGGTACACTTCCGGAACTGGCCACTGTAGCTCACTGTTCAACATTTGGTCAATGGTTCTGATGATCTTTGCTTTTATTTCTCTCAAGTCAATTGTAAAGGAAGGAACATGGAAGGTGTGGAGGACAGTGAATTCCGGCGTGGAAAACCTGGATGGGATTTTTATATCCTTCAACTTTTTGAAGTTTATCTGAACTGATGGAATCCTCAAATCTGTCAGGGGGACTATGAAGTCAGGAGTCTGGAATGTAGCTTCTTGAAGAGCATGGAGACTGACTTCAAAGGCAGGCATGGTCCCGAAGGTAGTATGGATGTCGGGAACAGTGAACCCTTGTTCTACCAATGCTTTCAGGTTTTCAGCCCAGGCTTGCATAGAATACTGTTCTGCAAAGTCAGTAAGGTTCTTAGCAGCAAGACTCCACCAATCAGAAATGTAAGTGACAAGTGTGCTGTAAACCTGGCCTACCAGGGACAGGTATCGCTGAATTTCCTGCTGAATGTCCATTTGATACATTCGGTCTCGTACGTCTTCTAGGATGTCTTGGAATTTGGCTTTGATGTAACCTGAAGAGGCTGAACTTAAGGCCTCCTGCAAATAATCCAGGAATATAGTTATTTTGGTGTTGTTTATGTTTTCCAGATGGTCTGAGGTCATAGCTTGGATGTGCTCTACAAATAGTTTCTTCAGTGCTTTAGCTTTCTGTGGAAGTTCCAGAGCCCGGATTTCACCATTGATTCTCTGAGTCACCTCATGGATTTTGTTATTGGTTTCATTGACAAACTTGTGGTAATCAAATGACCTTAATTTCTTTACCAACATGTCAAGGAATCTGTTCACTTCTTCAATGAATTTTTTAAAAGACAACGCATTAAGCTGCTTGACAGCATCATCAACAAACTCAGCCAATCTCTCAAAGTGATCTTTTATCTCAACTTGTTGTAGGACATTGCTTAGCTTCTGAACAGTTTCCTTCAACTTATATTGGCGGGCCAACTGTACTGAATTATCCATTAAAACCTGGATGTGTTGGTCTATTTCATACATCTTAATTAACTTATAGATCGTGGCTCCAAAAGCATCAATCTTTTCAGTTAGTTCAAAATCTTCAGTAAGAGTTATAATACAGCACTTGACATTCTCGATAATTTCCATTATTCTTTGAAAAGGAATTGTAGTTCTCAACTGATCTAAAAGCACTCTGCTGTCAATAGCTTCAACTTGTTGTTTTAAGTTTTCAGCAAGGAGCTGGATGTCTATATTCTGAATTTGTGTCTTCAGCTGTTCCAATTTTTCTTGTATCTGGATTCTGATTTGATACTTAGTATCTACATTTTGAATCCAAGAGGCAGTACTACTTCCAATTTTGTTAAAATCAATCTTTTCAATAAACAAATATAGATTATGGATTGTTTTTGCTAAATTAACACGGATATGATAATGTTCATCAAGAATCTTCAATTTTTCAATGATTTGATCAATAATCCCAGCAATAGCTGTTTTAAAATCATGTAAATCATAATTATCTTTAATATACTGATCAAATTGTATCACATACGTTTGTAGTTGAGATAGTTTTTCATTAAGGTTGATTTTGGCCTTGTCCAATGCAATTTGTATATCATTTTCTGTAATTTTATAATATTTTGTGAAGGCAGTTAGTTTCTCCTTGGCACTTGAAACTTGTCTCTCCCAACTGAATGCATTCAGATAATCATTAACTTGCTGTGGGAGTCTGTCCAAAGCTGCTCTGTATTTCCTCAGGAATTGATCAATATTGATGCGTTTCAATTCTTTCTGTATAGTTTCCAGTACAGTTACAATTACTATTCGATTCTTGTCAAAATATTCTAGCAGGATTTTAGAGAATGGAAGATTAATTGTGTGAACATCTTGGTTCTTATCATATTTTATAGAAGCAACAATAGTGAATTCTTGAGGTTGGTCAACATCATCCCTCATCTCTAAAGCATCAATTAAATTGATGGGCTCGCTGAGTGAAAATGGTACTGTAATAGGTGAGTCCAGCATGGTGAGGTCAGCCAGGGCTTGGCCACTAAGCTCCACACCGACTTTGTCTTTAGTGTTGTAAGCATTGAAGTCCTGGCTGTATTCATTTTTATTCAACTTGGTCTTGAGTTTCCAGGTGCCTGTCTGCTCAGCCGGAGTGAGCAGGGCACTGACTTTGTGATCAAGAGCAGTACTGATGCTCCTCTCGGACACAAGATTGTGATTCATGGATCCTTTGTAATCATGAGAGAAAGTAAAGGCCAGAGGTTCTGCTTTCAACAGGAATTTGCTATACAACTGCCCAGCATGTTCTCCCCAGAGAACCAGTTTCCCATTGCCATTCGTATGTGAATCGATGGTCACTGTAAACGGGGCCATTATAGAGTGGAAAACGTTGCTGAAATGCAGTGAGTCTGAATTGTAGTTTGTCCTGATGTCAATGGCTGAAGCTAGCCCAGCGATGTCTGTGCTGAGCCGATGGCTAAACTCTGTATCCTGCACCTTAGCCACAGTGTCTGCTTTATAACTTGCTGACAAGTCAGCGTAAGAAATGGTGTAGATGTGTTTCATTTCATTATTTTGGTAGGCTCCTTTTATGTTCCCACCCACATTCAGCTTCAGGGGTTCTAGCCGTAATTTCCCATTGTTGGTCAGATCCAGAGCACTGAATTTCAAGTTATTGTTTAAAGTCGTTACAAGAGAATAGGGCTGTAGCTGTAAATTAAAATTTTGCTTATAAAACTTGTCAGAGTCATAGATGTTGTCGAGTTTTGAAGAGAAGTCCAGTGATAACCCTGCAATGTTCAGATGGTTTGTGTAGTCAAGTTTCATTTCAGCATATGAACCCATCATGTCATTTGAAAGCTTAAGTCCCTCCTGGTTGATTTTGAAGTTGAAAATATTTTTGCTGTCGACTCCCAGAATCATGGCCTGATAAGCACTTCCCAATGATATCTCTGAAAGGGCAGCTTTTCCGTCTAGACTGAATTTTGCACTGTGTTGCCTAAAGCGACCATTCGTTGTTAATTTCATAGATGCCCCAGAGAGGCCAAGTGCCGCATTCAGCTCATTCTCCAGCACCAGGGGACTATACTTCAAGTTGGTCGTTGCACTGGTAGACATTCCATCTTGGGCAATCCTTAGTGTTGCCTTGTGAGCACCACTATTAATTTTGTCAGTGCCCAAGACGTCAGCATTTAATTCAAGACCATGGGAGTTTAGTGATCCAGAAAGCAGGGCAAAGAACCTCAGTGACTTGTAATCAGCCTGATACTCCGAACGTAGCAGTGCATTTTGCTTAGAGAAGGTCAGATCCATCTTGTTAGAAGTGGCAAAGTTCTCATATTTCCCATTGGTGTCAGATTTCAGAGTCAGCTCGTAGTTCTCATATCTCAGGGAAGCAGTATTTTTAACGATGCCTTGCAGATCTGAGGTGGAGGTGAGGGAGAATGCTCCATCTTCATATCTTCCTGTTACCTGGTTGGTGCCCTGTACGTAGGAGGAGTTAAACCTCAGGTTGGACTCTCCGTTTAGCTGCCCAGTGTTAGGATCCCTCTGATAAGACAGGCCATACGCGCCTTTAGCATAGAACGAAGAGACTCTGAATTGCCCATCAATCTTGACTTCCTTGACATAGAAATGCTGTTTCTTTTTTGAGTCCAAATGTACTGAAGCAGATATCTGTGGTCCCCAGGCACTAGATGCATCGAACGTTAGCAAACCTTTTGAGGCTGGATTGTTTCTCATTTTTTCTACATAGCTAAATTTGATATTTGAATCCAGAAATTTGTGGTGTAAAGACCCATCACATGATAATGTGAGCGTGTTCCTGCGGTCATACGTTGTTTCTCCAGATCCTAACATAAAAATCAAAACACACTGGTTAAATTAAGTAATAAACTTCCAGAAAAATTTCTATGTTGAAAGTCTTTCAATAATAAAGTCCCATTGATCTGGGTCAGTTGTGTAACAGGCTCCTCCATCTATAAGGTGAACATAAACTCTGATAGCAAAAGGCATTCCTCCAGAAAGCCTTCCCTGACATCCACAGACCCTGTTGGGCTTCCTTACCAAGTGCTTTCACTGTACCTTATACTTATATACTCTACCCTATCATAGCATCTCTCACACTGAATTGTAATTTCCAGTTTGTCTGTTTTCCATTACTGCCTAGCAGAATACTTGATACATATATATGTTTAGTAAGTATTTCTATTGGTTGGAAGAAAGAGTGAATGAATGGATAGGCTTTCTAGTAGCAAGGAAAATATCTGTAAGAAAGCCCAAGTCTTTTCCTTCCTAGAAGAGGCTATCCCATCGGAGCCTGCAATGAGTCAGCCCTGCACACCCTCTACCCAAGCATGGCTCACCTTGCACTCTGTAGGAGAACAGGTCGACCACAGAGTCAGCCTTCATGTGGTACTGAGCCTGAAGGCTCAAGTGGTCTGTGCTGGTGTTGCCGCCAGTGTAGGAGGCGGACCAGTTGTACAAGTTGCTGTAGATATTCGTGGAGAGGTCCAGAACACCCAAGAGTGGCACCTGAAGTTGATAAGCCTTGGGAATGGTAAAGGGAGGGACCTGGGACTCTTGAGCTGGCAGGTATAATCCCCCAGACTTGAAGACGAGGTCTATTTTCCGAATCATATCTAATATCTTTAGGTCTTTGGAGGATTTGCCACCAAAAGGCAAAGGAATCTCAACTTTCACACTGTTCTTGTTGAAGGTGTACTTGACCCGGCCATCGCTGAAATGAACAACAAAGACAATACACCCACAGTCAGTATCAAGAACTCAAGGTTCTCTGCCATCTGACTCTCCAAGAAATGGTGCATCCACCCCATTCCCAAACCCATACTGTACTTTTCTGCATACTAGTCCTTATGCCTAGAGTCCCTTTGCTTGAACCGCTACCTATCAAACATTCAAGTCCATTCAAAACTCTTCCAAGAGCTGCTTCCTTATCACTACCATCCCATCTAAGTCCCAGTTAATTTCTCTAGTTCTTATAGTGACATGGTCCATTAACACCTATCTCCAAGAGCATGTTGTGATTCTGCTGATATAATTAGTACTTATTTGTTCATTTGTCAGTGTCTACACAGTCACTTCCTGGGAGGAAGGATTACACTTAATCTGGTTTTTATCTTTTTGCTGCACTTAGTCTAGTATCTTGCACATAGGACACATTTGGTACTTACTTGCTAAACTGAATTGAGGCAACTTGATATGTGGAAAGAACACAGGTGTGGGAGTCAGTAATCTTGGGTCATAGTTTTAGCTTCCACTGACTGTGATACTATGTCAGTGGATTTGACTCTGAGTCTCAGTGATATTATCTGTGTAGTGAGGATAATAATGGCCTTTCTGCAGACTTCACGAAGCTGTCCTTGGATATCAAATGAGAAAAAATACCTAAAAGCACTTTGCAATCTTCTCAATACTATGCACTTATGATGGACTATTACGATAACTTATAAGTACAAAGTAGGATGGCAGAGTTTAAATGTTGTAAGCAAACAAACTGCATTGCATCATTCCAACAGGGACTGGATGCTGCCTGTCCAGGATCCTGACAGTCAGTGGGAGGATGCTTGATAAGGCCTATCCAATTCTAAGGTCCCATGGTCCTGTCTTTGCAGCACAGCACAGAGAAGCGTAAGTAGTGAAGGAAGGGGATCCTGGGTCCTCTGAAGCTGACACTTTTTTCTCTGATCTTCAGTAGGCTTTGTCCTCATGAGTGCTTCGGTGGACACCAGCCCCTTCACATGTATTCACTCTATCAAACTTTGTTCCTCAGCCATACGCTATGGAAAGGCCCATGTGACACAGGCCCCTTATTTTCTTAACCCTGAAGATAATACAGAGAACAGTCAATCGGGAAAGACTATAATCTTTTCAGCTCATGCTCTGATTTTTTTACTTTCATGAAATAAAGCAAAGCATTACATGTATTTCTGGAAATATAGCAGAGGACCCAGCAGTTTGGAGTCTGACTTCCCGATGAGGAGGACACTGCATTGCTAAAGTGAAATATTCTGTCAGAATGCCGCCTTTATTCAACGCCCGATGGCTGTTCTGACCCTTTAGGGCTCAAGAGCAAGCCTGGAGTCAGCAATTCTGCTAGCCACTCCCGAACTCTTCAGAGTCAAACAATTATATCCTGATCCCAAACAAAGGGAGAGTTCACTTACGATGGAGGAACGTTGAAAGGCTTTCAAATTCAGGTTGTAGTGAATGAAACATCAGAGGCTGAAAGTACCTGAATCCCCCGATGACTGTCTTAGGTATTTTCTGACTGGGTTGGTGTCTGCATTCTGACCTCATAATTTATAACGCTAAAATGCCACAGTGTTTATGTTACAGTTAATAATCTGTTTAAAACGTTTAAATTATTTCTCTTAAAAATGTAAATTAAAAAAAAGTCTAAATCATGCGAAATAAAATCTTCCATTCACTTTTGCATAGTTCAAGACATTTTTCTGGTTTCTTTCTTTACCTTTTCAAGAAGAGGTTTTCCGGGATGTGGAAGTCTGGCAATCTCATTTTCTGGAGGTACGATTCTTTTAGGCCACTGAGGCGATCTTGCAAATTCTGGGCATAAGGTAGACTGCTGGATGCCTCCTGAAGCCATGTGTTTGTTGCCTACAAAACAATAGACGTTTTCAGAGCAATGGATGTGGATGGGCTTCAAAGTACAAGTAACATTAGGTGATAATCTATATTTGACAGATCAATCATTAAGCAGGTTGATGCACTATACGTTAAAAAATAAATCACAGAAAATTATGAATTTTGGTTGTCAGTTATCAATCTCTTCCTGTATTTTATAAAAGAAATACATAACATAGTCAAACTCCTAGTCAGTGTCCCAAAGCTTCCTGTGATTCTTCAGGCACAGCAAACTCTTCGGCTTAGTAGAATTCCTTTGGTATTTATCACGCACGACCTGGTGTAACTGAGTAACTATGCATGCATGAATGTTCCTTTTCTCCCCAGGAATCCCCTGGGGGTAGGAAGCATGCCTTATCCATCTTTGGATACCCTCCTTCACCTAACTCAGGGTTGAGTATGTAATTAGCACTTATAACCATGTATTTATTGACTGACTGATTTGTACTTACAACTATTAATTTGGAACCCATGTGCCGGAAAGTCACGTCTGTTTGAGGAACTCTGTGATCTAAGAGACTACTGGCATACATATGCAAGCTCTTAGGGTAATCAGAGAGATCCACGGGGAAATTGGAAGCCGCTTTTTTGGTATCCACGTTGGTGCCTGTGTTCCATTCAAATTCAATCTTCTCTTCATCTGAAAATGTGCATGGGAAATAGTTGTCAATGGCACAGGTCAGCGGAAACCAAAGGCTCTCCACACTGCACTGGAGTTCACAGTGCTCTGAGAAGCGCTCATGTGGGCAAGAGGGACGTACCATAGCGCCATGCCACCTTCTGGGAAATTGTTGAGCCGTAAGCTGTCGCAGACGAGTCCATTTGGAGGAGGAGTCCTGTAGGAGACCACTGGGTGAGGATCTCACTTCTGGCTTCTGCTTGCAAGCGGGGTATGGAAATAACACCTTTGATTTTGCCTTCTTCCCTCCTGTCACAGCTATTGAAGAGAAAATCAGTTGACAGCAATGACTTTGTCCATTCCAAGGAGATATGCAGGATTAAACAGTTAGAAGTTCCATTTGTGGTGATAAAAACAAGATGCGTGAATGGCTCAGAGAAATGACCGACCATAGGATACACTCATTAACTTCTAAAGTTAACCCTAGCACAAATTCAGGACTTCCCAGGGAAGTAATAGGGAAAGAGAAGGTTTTTGAAAACTATTTGAATCCTGCTTTACCATTTACTAGCTCTATTGCCTTGGCCAAATTATTTAACCCTTCTGAGCTACCATTTCCTTACCTATAAAACAAGGAAACTTATGACTACCTCGCAGTTTATTATGAGGATGAAGGTCATTTAAGCACCCAGTGCAGTGCCTGATGAATAGTAAGTGCCCGGTGAATGGCAGAAAGATCCAACTGGATGTATGCAGAGGGTCAAACCGTTGAGGGCTCTATCTGCCCCTCAGATCGTAGAGCAGGGACAGCCCTGGTTTGGTCAGCTTTAAAGCTGAAGAGGAAGAAGGGAAAGAGCCATAAGGGACTGCAGCTCAGGTCAGATCATCCCGAGCCTTCCTTACCTTACATGGCCGGTGAGGGTGACCTCAGTGATTTTCTTGTTCTGAATGTCCAGGGTGAGCTTGTAAGACTTTCTTTCCTGAGCGGATTCATCACTAACTCTGAGGATTGTCCCAAGGTCAACGTCAAAATTGGGAATTTGGATTTCGCTGGACAAAGTCATACTCTGCCGGTTATATCTGAACATCAAAGTGGCCTCGTTCTGCTTTACACCTGCAGGAGTGGACGAGAGAATCAAGACATGTCTTCAGAAGCTATGTTTAGGAAGGAAGGAGAGGAAAAGGCAGAGAAACCCAAGTACTTAATGTGCTTAAATGAGGACACAGTTCAGGACTTCAACTTAAATGTTTAACTCAATGGTGCTTATACATTTGTTCAATCTGCAAATATTGATTGATTGCTTATCACATGCTAGGGACTGCTGTTGGCACTGGGGAGGCCCTTCCTCTATGGAACTTACGTTTTAGTAGGGGGTGTAAAGACAATAAACAGGTAAATTGCTTATGTCAGATGGTAATAAATGTTATGAAGAAAATTAAAACTGGATAAGATGACAAAGGACAGACAGGAATAAAGAGGTGCTATTTCTTGTGTGGTGGTCAGAAAGGTTGTCTCTGATAAGGGGAGAGGTGGGCAGAGACCTGAATGAAGAGAGGGGCTGAGCCATGCTGAATTCTGGGGGGAGAGCATTCTAGGCACAGGGAACTAAAAATGCAAAGGCCCTGATGTGGGAAACACAGTGCATTGTGGGAAGAGGACAGGATGGCGGTCCTTCTGTGTCAGGCAGACACGTCATCTCTAGATGACTCTCCACCTATGATGTACTTCCTGGCTTCTCGCCACCCCCACCCTGGCGTCCTCTCTCCCTGACTCCTCTTTTCTCTGTCACAAGGTTCCCAGGTTTCTTTCAATTCACAGGCTTACCCATTTTATATCTTTCGTAAAATTGTTACACGACGCTCTTTTTCAGCATCCATTCTCCCCTCTTTCCTGTGGGTTTTGTTTTTCTAGTTTAATTTTGTGACATACTATCCCTATATAAAAAATCGACCAAAGGGAACATCTAAGTCTGCCCAGCCCCTAAAACCTGCTCCTCCAGCAGCCTTTTCCATCTCATTAAATGGTAATTCCATTCTTCAGTTGCTCAGGTCAAAAATCTTAGAGTCGTCCTGATTCCCTTTTTTCTCTTACACTCAGCACCCACTGTATCAGCAAAACTTGTCAGCCTAATCATCAAAATATTCCAGAATCTGACCACTTCTTAGATCTCCTCTGCCACCATTCTCATCCAAAGCACTGCCATCTCTGGCCTGGATTATTGCAATAGCCCATATACCAGTTTCTCTGCTCTTGTCCCCCTAAAGGCTTCCCTCAACATAAACATAAAGAGTAAAAACTCTCCAGTGGTTTCTTATTTCACTCATAGTAAAAGGCAATGTCCTTACCATGGCCTATAAGATCAACCTTCCCCCACCTCCCCTTATCTCTCTGACCTCATCTTCTACCTTTTTCCTCCCTGGTCTCTCCACTTTAGTCATACTGGCTTCCTTCCTTTCCCTCAAATATGGCAGCCATGTGCTTGCCTCAGGACCTTTGCACCTGCTGGCCCCTCAGCCTATAACACTCTTTCCATATGGCCTATCTTCTTACCTCCTTCAGGTCTCTTTTTGATGTTCCCTTTACTAGTGAGACTTTCCCTTATCATTCAAACGGTACTACCTTCCTCTACCCTACCTCTTCCCCACTACTCCCAACATTTTTTAGACCCCTCTATGCTCCATTTTTTTCCCCAGCACCAATCTGACATTCTGAATATTTGCTTGTTTGGTTGTTTACTGTAAACTCCATGAGGGCAGAAACTTTATCTCCACTGTATATGGTCTAGCCTCAGCTCTTAGAACAGGCCTGACACTTAACAAGCATTTAGTAAATATTTGCTAAATCCATTAAATTAAATCCATTCTCCTTGTGAGTCCTGGACCTGAGACTGAGGGCAGGGATGGAGGAGCCCTTTTCTGGATACTTGCCTTCTGCCTGAGTTACAAACTTCAGCGTGTCCACCAAGGCTCCACCCTCCTTCTGGAGTTTGTAGGTTGCGCTGGCAGAATACTGCTCTACTTCTCCCGTCGGCCTCAGTTCCAGTTCAAATCTAAAGATGTTACAATGCATACAGTGAGTAATGTTAGAGATCTCAACAACGATGATAACGTCCCCAAAACAGCTCAGCCTCAATGGCAACAAAAATATGGTCCTCATCTTAACATTGTCTCTTGTCCTTAACTAACGATGATCTTTATGACCACTTTTGGTCCCTCCAAGAGCCCAAGGCAAGGGGAGTCCCAAGATTCCCAGGACTTTGGAAGAGAAGAGGAGTTGGCTGATTGTGTCAGCAGAGCTGAGAACAAGCAGAGGAAGTGAGGGAGCTGAAGACAAGGAGCCGTTAAACATGGCAGAGGCTCTGAGTACATCAGTGGTTCCAGAAAAGGTCATGCCAATGTGTCTGGAGGCTCGGAAACATGAACACTGAACTAGGTGCAAATCGGAATCTGTGCTGTGATCGCCTCATCCAATGCATAATGCAGAAAGGGGGGGCACCACCTACAAAGAGAAGCTTTGAAAGGAGTGATTCTTAATGGCCATGGGTACAGTTCCCTTGAGGGAGCATGACAGAATCACCTTGGGCATTTATATTTTGAACTAAGACCTCCCATAGGGGTCATGACTCCTCAACTTCCAACCCTTTCCCTCCCCTCCCCATCTGTGGAGAAACCCAGTCCCAGACTCAAAGTTTAGGCAGGGAAGTGGGCACCCCTCAGGTGTGTGGGGCAGAGGACCACCGTTTTAAATGATCAGAGGACGGTGCAAACCCCTGAGACTGGTGACACAGGCCTATAACACACACCACCTTTTTCTTTGCCCCACTAGGCGGCCATAATGTAGAAGGTGAGCAGATGCTAGGGAAGCGGGGCTGGACACTGAGAATCTCTCACCTGGCGTCCCCAGTCAGTGGATAGTAGGAGACAGAGTCTGTGGAATTGGCGTTGGAGTAAGCGCCCGTAGTGCAGTAGTTCAGACCAGTAAAGAAAGGCTTGCACACTGACCAGGACTGTCTGTTCCCGGTTAGAGGTGGAATCACTTCCATTTTGGTGGTGGAGACCAAATGCAATGTGTTACTGGTGAAGAAAGAAAAACCCTGAGTTATCTTCAAGTCACGAAACAAAATGAACATCACTGATTCTCACAGTGCAAATGCGCCCTTATCCTGCTCTCTATCTCCCCTCGGTCCATATCTACCTTAAATTATTTAATCTACTCAGAAATAAATAATAATGAGAACATCAATAAGACTAACAGTCATAGCGACTCATGTTTCAGACATTGCACTAAATTCTTTACCTTTGTTATCTGCAATCCCCACAACATTAGGCAGTAGGAATCTCCTTTTACAGAGGAAGCAGAGGCCCAGAGATGGTAAGTAACTGATCAGTGGGACCTGGACCCAGGTGTGCTCCTTCCTTCCTATGATTCAGGGTAAGAGATGCCCTATTTCTCTTTCATCCGAAATCTCTTACTCTCTACTAGCTTCTTTCCACCAGCGTTAAACACACTCAAGTCTCTTCTCCCATTGTATAGCACACACACACATACATCCCTTTCTCCCTCTTCTAGCTTTCTCTTGTCTCCCTCACAATCAAGAAGTTTGGCTGCCTTTGAAAGAAAGGCATGTTTCAACATGTTTTCACAGAACTGTGATCTGACCACCACCTCCATCACGCTTCTGGAATTACTTTCATCAGCATCTCCAATCACCTCCTTGCTCCTAAATCCAATGGGCATTTTTAGGCTTTATCTTCCTTCCTTGATTGCTCAGACACACTCAGTACAGTTGCTCACTTATGGCCAGATTAAGATTTTAGAGTCTCTAATCCCTGAAAAGATTATGGCATCATCCTCCTAAGTATGTATTAACAAATTAGTAAGTGCAAGAAAGTTCAACAATGTCCTGATTTATTCCAAGGATGCATTCTTGACATATTATGTTCTTTTCCTCACTTTGGGGGTGCCCTGAGATGAAGCTTTGCTGGTAGGTTGGAGCCCTAGATGCCTGCGTTAGCCTGCGTGTGGGGTGATCCACCCTTGTGGCTGCTCCTGGGCTTCCATGACCCTTTATGGCCTTGATTCTCCTCCGCTTCTCTGGCTGCTCCTTCTCACGCTTCGATGCTTATTCCTCTTCCCCTCTAAGTGTTTATATTCTCCACGTTTCTGTCCTCGCCCCTCATGTCTTAACTCTTCACCAATCACTGTTTGACTTCAATAACCTCTATATACCGATGGTTCCCAAAGCTGTATTTGTAGTTCAAACCTCTTTACTGAAGACAGACCCATTGGTCCAAGTGCCAGCTCAATATTTCCAATTGGTTGTCTCACAGGGATGCAAATGCAGGATATCCCAAACTGAATTTGTCATCTTCCTCCAAACCAGGCGCTCTACCTCTCCAGACCCTACTTCAGTGAAGGCCATCCCCACTCCATTCCTCTTTCTTTTTCCTCACCCCCCATATCCAGTCAATCACCTAGTACTCATGGTTCTACCTCTTAAGAATGTCTAGAGTCAGCTCACTTCCCTCTATACCATGGCCCTCATCTGGTGCAGAGATTATCATCTCTCACCATCTATGATTATAATAGAATCGTAACTGGTCTCCTTGTCTCCAGTCGTGTCTTCTTTCCACTCATTTTCCACTCTGGAGTCAGAGTACTTCTTCAAAAAGACCAACCTTATTTTCTACATGCTCATTTTTAAATCCCTTTGCCTTCAGAGTCCAAACTCCTTAAGATGGTTCACAGGCTCATCATGGTCTCACCCCTGCCAGCCTCTCCTGTTATCTCTCACTGTGTCGTCCATACACTTTACCACACCGAACTTCTTGCAGTTCCTGAACCATATTCTTTTTCCTTCAGGCCATTACACATGCTTTTCTCCTTGCCTGGAAATACTCAATCCTTCCTCTTTTTCCTGGACAACTCTGCTACAGCTATATCAGCTCCAGTATCACTTTCTTCAGAAAGCTTTCCACACCTACCACAGGTTAGGTGATGGAGAATTTCACGGCACTCTGATGCTTCTCTAACTTAGCCTTCACTTCCTAGCTACTGCTTGCTTCACTTTAGGTTCCTCCTGTAAACTCTAAGCTGTAGAAAGTCAGGGACTGTGTATCCCATTCAACAGCCTTGGTATATGTTAGGCAATTAAATATTATTTTCAAATCAACAAATTAACATGTCCAAAATATGGAAGCTAAGGTAAATCAATATTTGAGGATGTCATTGAGAATGGAGCTCTCAATACGAAGCTGCATCCCATAATCCTTCGATTAGGACTTCCGTGCTTTATCCACTGAGCTAGCTACCACAAATCTGTATGAACTTTGGTATTTTTCATGGGAAACATGTTCATTTCCTCAGGATTATTTCTTTAGGGCTAGTGTTTCTTCATTCTCAGAACAAACAAAAAACTAAGTAAACAACAAAAATTCACAACTCGATAACTAATTAATCAGTAGGTCTTAAGCCTCAATTTAGAAAAATGTGGAAAGCAGTGGAAGTGGTAATTATTTCGTGAGTCCAGGCTAGATTAAAAATAAGTAATCTAGAACACCCAGAACCTTCTCTCCAATTCACTGGGGCGTGAATTAGCTCAATCAGCCGTGTAGCCTGGCCAAATCCCGCAGAGACAGTCTCAATTCCCTCTTTCAAACGGACTAGTCAGACCCGGCTGAAAAAATTACCTGCCACTGAACAGCCTGAGTGGTCTCTTGGGCGAAGGAATGATGAACTGCAGCTGCCCTGCTTTCAGGGCAACTCGTGCCTCCAGGCCCGTCTCATGGAAGAAGTTGGTGTTCATTTGGACCCCGTTCCTAGCAAAGTCCGGAATGATGATGCCCATATTTGTCACAAACTCCACGGACACAGAGGGTTTTGCCACAAGTTCCGCCTGCATCTATAAGTCAGAAAACAACCTATTCAGCTTTGCTAAATACCTCAGTGCCCTGCATTCAGATCTACCACCCTTCCCCTCCCTGGGCAGACATCTCTGGTCACACCTCAGGGAAATTACTGTGATTTATTTGGAGGAAGAAAAGCCAAGTTCTCCGTTCCCCAGAGCCAGATTACATTGATGCCCAGGACTAGGAAGTACCCAAATTACGTTTAAGCATAACAGGATAAAAAGATGACAGGAATCCTCATTTATTGAGAGAATAGCTGAGTTCTCATGTCACTGCCATTGCTAACTGGAGCTGGCAAGGTGGTGCATCCTGGTAGGACCCTAAAGATTTTCATAAAAATTAATGAGGTGATTACAATGATGATGTACTTTGTCTTGAACTGGAAACACATTTTAAAACTGCACAAGAAACCCACCCTGGAGGAAGAGGACAACTTAAGGAATCAAAAGGTGAACAGAGTCTTACATTGGCTACTTCCAGTTTCACCCCAGCCTTGATTCCAGGAGTGATGACTCCAGAGGAGGACACTTGCAGTTGTAATCCAAGTCCAGTGGGGAGTTCAAAGGCATTGTCCATGAAGATGTAGTGAAGAAACAAGTCATTCTTTGAACCTGTCCTTATGATGTCTCCAATCTATAGATCCAACAGGGAAAGCAACTAAAAATGAGCCTCATTGAAGTGGGCTTGTGAAATGCAACCTCCCACACTTTGGACAATAATTATTCTTCTTTATCCAGAAAGGAAGGGACTAGTGTATTTTGATTATCTGATAAGTAAAGATGAATGATTATTGGTTTCAACAAATTGGGATATAAAAAATTGCCCTGGATAGATATCTTGTCATTTTCAACTGGTGATTCAGAAGGTGCTTAAAAATATTGCTGGGCCTGAGAGCTTTATGAACTTCAAGTGTCATTGCATGGCATGCTTAATTCTGGTGTTTTGCATCTAAATGCAAATGAGGTCTACCTGAAGTACAATATATTATGGCAAAACCAACTTTTTGAAACCAACGAGCTATTGGGATGATGTACATATTAGTCTGCATTGATTTTTGTTTTTACAAACACTTCTAGAAAATAACTTGAGATCTGTTTTCTTAAAGCCAACATTATTATTTATCAAATCCTAGGTAGTATATTTCGATATTTTCTCCCTTTTGCTGTTAGTACTATCAAGTGTATCCTGACTCCTAGTGACCCCGTGTACAGCAGGGCAGAATTCTGCCTGGTCTTTTTTTTTTTTAAAGATTTTATTTTTTTCCTTTTTCTCCCCAAAGCCCCCCGGTACATAGTTGTATATTCTTTGTTGTGGGTCCTTCTAGTTGTGGCATGTGGGACGCTGCCTCAGCGTGGTTTGATGAGCAGTGCCATGTCCGCGCCCAGGATTCGAACCAACGAAACACTGGGCCGCCTGCAGCGGAGCGCGCGAACCCAACCACTCGGCCACGGGGCCAGCCCCTGCCTGGTCTTTTTTTGCACCATCCTCACATCTTCTGGTGCTTTATCAGACAATGCTCCACTGCTATTCATAGGGTTTTCATGGCCAATATTTTTGGAAGTGGGTGGCCAGGTCCTTCTTCCTAGTTTGTCTAGCCTGGAAGCTTCGCTGAAACCTGTCCACCATGGGTGGCCCTGCTGGTATTTGAAATACCAGTGGCACAGATTTCAGCATCACAGCAATATTTTCTCCCTTATTAATAAATTAATAATAAAAACTATAGTTATTATTAGATAGTGAATTACAGTTTGTCAAATACATTCTTTCATAATTATTTAAATATTAAAAGGAACCTGTAGTATAGTTAGAGGGAGATACACTTAACATTGTTAACAAACTAATGCTCTTTAAAGATACATCTAACATTATGAACAGCTTAATTTCTAAATGTTACTAATTCCTTGTGAATTTCACTGAAATTCAAGGTAAACTTGCGTCTCTGAAGGAAGTACAAACATTTTCTCTAGTTTTTGCGGCTAGGATCTTAAGCCAGTCTGGGAGATCTGAAAAGAGCACCAGCTAATCTCATCACCCTCTGATGGGGCCTGGCCCACTTACCATCTGAGGGATCCCTTGCAGAGTGCGAACGCTATTCAGGAACAGCCTTCCCAGGAGCTGGAGGTCATGGAGTCTGACAAAGCCAAGCTCCTCTCCCAAGATCTGGAGGTAGGCTCTGGCTTCTGGGAATTCTTTGGATTGCAAATCTTTGATCAGCTTCTCAGCGTTGAGCATAATTCCATTGACCATGTCCTGAGATTTTAACAACAAAATGTCTAGTGAGATGTCCGCATTGTCAAACACCTTCAGATTCCTGATGTGGGGCCTGTCTGCTGCAGCGGCTACAGGCTAAAGACAGACAGTCAGGGTGGGGATACAGGGCAGGCACTGAAATCAGGCTCCCACCTTTTACTGAAAGATAGGTAGCTCCTCCAAACTGAGACAAAAAACTGAGGTCTTGTCAGGGACAGTAGTGCTTCCACACTGTTCTTAACTTGAATAACGTAGGCATAGTAAGGGAGGTCTCTACTCTCCAGGATGCCAGGATCCTAAGGGCCCCCCAAGACTAGAAGATCCTCTGTCCTCACCCTCCACCCCCACTGACCCCTTTCTCCTTTGACTAGGGAGGAATACAAGGGGCTTCTTGAGAAAATGTGGCTGTCATATAAATTGGCCAAATGCTTGAAAAAACCTGCTCCTAGACGAGTTCTTCTTAGAGATAAGAATTCCATAGACTGATGCTGCAGCATTGAGAAAGAAGAGAGATTGACACACCCAAAACCACTCAAAGACTCTCACCCTCAAGTGGAGGTAAGTAAATTAGAAGACGGAGGTGGGGTCATCTATGAGTATCTAGGAGTAAATTATTGCCCTGCTTCTCAAACTGAAATGTGCATACAAGCCACCTGGGGATCTCATTAAAATGCAGGTTCTGACTCAGTAGATCCCAGTGGGGCCTGAGAAACCTGCATTTGTAACAAGCTCTGGTGTGATGCCAATGACTGGACCACACTTTGGGTAGCAAAAAATTAAGTAAGAAGCAGCTCCAGATTATAATCTATTTTCTGCTCTTTAAGTGGGGGCTTATGCTAGCTTCAAAGTGGATTTTGCTCCCATTAGCTCGTGCACTGATGAGTGACAGCCAAAGAAAGTAGTGAACAATAATGAAAATATGAATTTAAAAAGTATAATAGTATCTACTTATTGAACAGTCAATACCAGAGTGAGACACTCTGCTTAGCATTTTACATATTTTATTTCATTTAGGCTTTAAATAACCTTGCAACATATGGATTATTATTAGCGCTCTGGGGATGCAGAAAGAGATAGACATAGTATCAAGCAACTTGCCCATGAAGACAGCGAGGTTAGGATTTAAACCCATGCACCAGAATTCACAATCTTAATCATTATGCTAGAGTGCCTCTAATGAGTCTGGTTCCTGGGCACATTGAATCTCCAGGAGGCCCATAACTGCAGAGGATACTGGGTCTTGCTCCCACAGGACTGGTTAACAATAGTCATAGTTGTCACTTCAGTTGGATAGTTCCTTGATGACTTCCAGGCTTAGATAAGAATGTTTTTGCGCTGAGACTCAAAGCTTTCCTTGAGAGGATACTTAACAAAAACATACCTGCTCACGTTTATCATCTTTGCTGTAGCCAAGGTGGCCCATCAGGACCTTGGAGACATGATCAGGAAGTCGGCCATCAACCCAGTACAGAGCCTTGCTGACACTGTCTGGGAAAAATCCTTGCTGCCCAAAAAGAGCTTCCAGTGTTGGCTCAAACCCTCTTCCCTCCAAACCAATCTGAGAAAGAAAATCAGGCAAGAAAATGACATCGGATTTCTCTGTATGTCAGCCTCCTGTTCCCCTCTTTAAGTCCATTTAATTAAACAAGAATTTCATGAATAGTACAGCATGGGAGCTGAGCTTATCACTCCACAGGAGTTGTCTTATTTAAATCTCACTAGAATCTTGAAAGGCAGAACGCATTATTTGCCTTTTTCAAGAAGAGGCAGCTAACATTCAGAGAGGATAAACAATAAAACCAAAGATTCAGAGTTGGGAGTGTATTTGGGGTTTGAACCAGATCCGTCTGACTGCACAGCCCACGTACTTCCTCGGATTTGGGGTCTAAGGGCTTCTCTGAGACATCTGCATTTCCATTCATACTAAGGAGACATGCTTCAGGTGACCCCTAGTGGGGAGGCAGGAAGGTGAGGGAGGAGGGAAAGAAAACGAAGGAACATGATTCCTGTTCCTCCCCGGGCTGGCTCACAGCTACCTTGACTGTTTGCGGTGTAGAAAAGAATGGGGTAGAACACATACAACTCTTCTTCAGTCTCACACCTACCTCAAAAAGGTCAACTGGAGCAAATCCGAAGATAGAAAGGGTCATTTTCAGCATGCTTTCTGTAGGAAGGTAATTGTTTGGATCAAATATAAGATTCCCTTCGATTTTGGCTGAGACTGGGTCAAGCGATGGAAGAGAAATAGCTTTGGAAAGGTGATAGTTTCGGGAAAATTTTCTGAAGTCCATGACAGTTGGAAGTTGAGATGTTTTCAGAGCTTCTTCCACTGACTTTTTCAAACTAGATGAAAAGAAGGAGTATATTTTGAGCCGACACATTGTGTTACTTATGCATTCTCTCCCTCACCCCAAGTAAATATGGATTTCCAATCACTACCAGACTATTTGGGTTTTGTTTGCCCCAAGAGTTTGGCTCAGGTCTGCCGCACTTTCACACAAGTGTTTGTTCCAGAAGAAAGAACACTCTAAAAGGGCAGGCAGTGGCTAAATCAAAATCGAGGTTTGGAATTTCAGTCCTTTGCAGCAGATGGGGGGAAATTACTCTTACTTACTCCTGGATATGCAATTCCTCCGAGTTTAAGATGTTGGCAATGTGGGAAGCCACAAAGTTCTTCACTTGTTCATTCTGTTCCCGTGGGAGAAGCTGGGTGATTTTGTTAATATCTGACTGGGAAGGGCTCCTCATCAGCATGAGATAGGCAGCCAGTCGCTTGTCCCCTGGAGAGGCGTCATCGAGGAAAGTCTGCAGAAGGACTTCCCGTACCTGTAGCCAAAAGAGAAGTCTGTTTTCACTGTCCTGTGGTCAGAACACAGAACAGGCCTAGTCAATATTGGCACGTCTGCTAGTGATTTACTATGTGCAAGTCGAACTTCTCTCTAATAACTCTTCAAATGCTGGCACTGAATCTTCTTGCCAGTGTTCCCCAGAGCAATCAGCTCAAGGAAGGGTCCTCAGAAGACCCCTATCAAACGTGTGTATTGAATTCAATTGCATTAAAATGTACAAGTTATGGCCAAGTTACGACTTGTTGGAGATCTGCCACTAACTGAAAAAAAGTGGTTTTAACATAAATTATTTCAATGTGAGGGTAAAGGTGGAAAAGGAAAGCAAGAGTTTGAGGCTAATAAATAAGGTAGTTCCCAAAGCTCTGATGTCATTGTCATCTAAGATGGGGGCAGGTTGACTATCCTAGTTTGGGAAGATTCGATAAAATCAGGCATATTTTCCCAAGATGACAGTGATGGTTGATCTGGTAGGAGGATAGCATGTAGCGAAAATCTCCTATTCTGCTGGAGCAGCAGCAAGGTCAAGTATTTCTCTCATGTCCACATACTGCTAGGCAGTCAAGTCAATAGGTTTGTTGAAATTGGCAATTAGAAAGTGGTAGAATAAAGTCAATAGAATGATGAGATTCAGAATCTCATTCCAAATTCTTGTCAATCTGAATAAACTTTTCACTTTTAGATCTCCTCTGTGGGCTTTACCTCGTCTTTAAGTTCTATTTTCCGAAGGGCCTGGATGGCAGCCTTCTGAATCAGCAGTGATGGCTCAGTACTCTTGATACATTTCAGGACTGAAGACGTGAGTCTCGGGGTTAGCTGCTCCATGGTTTTGCCAATATTTCCAATGACCTGCATTGAAAAGCAACAAGAGGAAATCAGGGTGCAGAAGGAGAAGTAAGGGGTGTCCAGGAAGGGAGCTTCTGAAATAATAGGTTTTTACACAAAAGACTGAAAGTACCCTCAGAATCAAGTAGGTGTGATCTTCATTGCCAGTGCAGTCATTGCGGATCTGTTCCAAGAGGTAATCAGCAATGTCCAGCAGGTCCTGGGTCACCGTAGGGTTTGTCTTATGATAGCTACAGAATAAGAGTTAGGACTCAGCAAGCATAGCTAGGTTTATCTTAAAATCCAAATCTATGTGTGCTGATTTCTCATTTCAAGTCATTACTCTCAAAATGACCAGTAGAAAAACAAAACAGTAAGCATCAGAGTTTGAAAGTGGAGGGAGGGGTACAATCTTAATACAGAGATGTGGGGTCTTCCTCAGATCCTACGAGGAGACCGGTGTAAAACTCACTTGTTGACCACGTGACTCAGAGCATAGAAAGTGGCCCGGCTCTGCTGCTCCTTCGTCGTGTTAAAGATCTCCCGCAGCCTCTGGGCCGAGGGCTCTGGGATCAGGGCCATCAGATAGGTGACGACATCTATCAGAAGGGGGTTGGCTTTCTCACTTTTCAGCCACTGGAGGATGTGAGTGTAACAGTGGGGCTGTCCGCACTGAATCAAGGCTTGTAAAGTTATGGGGCTGAAAAGAAAAGGGCAGAGAAAGTTATACAGATCACTTTCAAGGCAGCTAAAATATCCTTTCCCCATAGTGTTCCCTGTGTCAGGAGTGCCCTTATTTCTCTTATTCACTATCCAAATCCAACCATCTTTCAAAATCTAACTCAGAACCCCGGAACCAGGAAGCCTTCCTTACAAGCATCATCCACTGGTAAAGCACCATGGAGGAAAGGCTGAAGAGGACCCCCAGACTCATCACCAAAAGAGGACTATCATTGTCCTTTGGCCAGAACACAGAACATGCCAGGCAAACACTGCCATGGTCCCATTCCAGGCCTCAGTTTCTCCTCTGACCTCCACAGTACTTAGAGCACTTACACTGCCTTGTAGTGTAGAGAAATCACAATATTGTTTTGTTTGGCTGTTTTCTCTCTCCAGTAGGCCTATAGGCTTTCAGAGGGCACAAATTTCTTTTCCTCTCAAACTTTCCAGAATACCCACAATACAACTAGGAATTAGAACATACCCATCAAAATGTGGGAAATATTTCTCTCCTCTTTAACACACAAATGCATATCTGCCTTGGATGCAATATGTGTATGGGTGTATGTGTCTGTTGCCCATGGACCTCTAGGCACCTTAGCTTATGTTTCTCTGTCCAGTAAACATTAACTGATTGACTAATTGATAAACTGGATTGATATTTCAGTGGTCCCTGAGATTCTCTGTTTGGCCAAGGTTTGAAACTTTAGCCAGCTGCCACAGGTTATATGAAAGATTGAGCTGCAAGCTTTCGAGAAATACCTGGACACCTGGATCAGCTTTGGCAAGATGGAGGCGATTGCCACATGGTTGAGGCTTCTCAGCTCAGTAACCAGCTTGTTGAAGAGGTTAGCTCTTTGGGCGTTCTGCTCAGAGACATGTAGTTTTTGCAGCTCCTGGAGGGTCTCCACAATGGCCTCGGCCTGCTTTGGAGGTGATGTGGATTTGGTGCTCTCAAAGGCAAGACTCACCTCCTCGACACCTGGAAGAAGGAAAGTGTCAGGGAAATTCTTGCTTACCTTTACATCTCAACCACATTATGGTCTAGTGGAAACTGAAAATTGAGGAGGGATCAGCAAAGGAGAAAAGAGAAGAAAAGTATCTGGTACTTGATGCCTAGTATGCATCCAGGTCTGTGTGGTAGGTGTTTGACTTTAATTTTTTTCACTGACTCATCATACGATCCCTGAGGGTTAGTATTATTCCTCAATTTAAAGAGAAGGGAACTAAGACGCAGAGATGAGTAACTCACCTTGCTCAAGACCATTCTGGATGTAAGAGGCAGAGCTGGAACTGAGTCCAGGCTTGTTGGAATCTGGTATCAGATTACCACTTTGCCTGCGAGAACTGGTGAGGAGGTGCTGCCGCTGATGTGGCTACAGCTAAGGGTGGACTCCTCCATCACTGAGCTGACGCTTACCCTTATCTCTTTCAACCAGATATACTAGCAGCTTGTGGGAAGACCCTTTTGTAAGCCCTCCAACAGCCCACTCTGACCTATGCCAGGGAAAGAGTTTAAGTCAGCATGGAAATGTGGTGCAGTAGAAAGAATCCTGGCCTAGATTAGACTTGGGAACTCATTTTGCACTGCCTCTAATATTCTGCGATCTTGACTACATCACTAAGCCCCTCTAGGTGTCATTTCCCCTCTGTAGAATGGGTGTAAAAGCATACATTGCTACCAGCTGACATCCCACGTTGCTGAGAACAAAGAGATCATGCATAAGATAGATCTAAATAGAAGACAAACACAGGAGTAGGGTTGGGCTAGAGATCTCTAAAGTCCCTTCCAGCTCTAAAGACTGATGATTCCTGAACCTGAAGTCCCTCTCCCACTTGCCCCACCTTGACAAGACCCCAGGCCTTATTACAGGGCGTATGAGGTTGTCACATCTATCAAAGGTAGACTTAGCAGGCTGGTTTCCTACTTACGGGAAACCTAGGTTGCTGTGGGAACTTCTCCCTTTCCTGTATCTCGTTGCCACTTGACATTCTGAAATGAAAATGCTTTCTCACTAAAGCAGCCCATAGCCAGAAGACCAGAGCCCACTTAACTCATCAGGCAGCAGACATATCAGAGGTTCCAGCAAGGAGCTAAGCAGTGATGCACAGTCCATCCTGGGCAGATGGCCCAGTCCTGGCAACTACGTGCATGTAAAGTCTTACCTTCTTCAAAGAAGCGGCTGTTGATCTTAGATGTATCTTCAAATTTCAAAGTCTGGGTAACCTGTACCATCATCCCATACTTATTCCTGGTAACAAAGGAAGCACATCATGTCATGGATGGCCAGCTCCCCAAAGAATACTCTTCTTTTCATGTTGAGTATTTTCCCCATCTCTGCTTCTACCCAAATCCTACCCACCTTTGAAAGCATGGTTAAATCCTGCTGACCTTGACTCCCCTAATGAACAGTATCCATGTCCTCCTGGTCACACTAGCTGTCCTTCCATCAGAAGGACATAGGTACTTTACACCCTCCACCAGTTTGGAATGCCCAGAGGGTAGGGACTAACACTGTGCCTCAAAATTCCTTTGCACCTCCTACGGCACAGTGCCAAGAATAAAAGGAGTTACTCAATCAACATTAGTTGATTGATCAGTTTTCAAAATGGATTTGGATACACAAGTCTTCAGTCCAAATCCAAAATCCCCCATAAACCCTTTCTAAGCAGGGCAGCCTGTAACGATCCTCAGCTTTTCCTGATCTATAGCCCTTAAAGTCTGGGTCTCAGACATCTGTTGGTCTCAAATTGTTTTGCACGCCTAAGATTTTCCTGCCAAATTGCCTGTTAGCTTGAAAAGGGGGACAGGGATGGACTCTGCTTTATATCTCTTTATAGTCCCCTCTCAGGCACAGTCTAGTTAGGAACAGGGCACCTGAGAAGCTTTAGCTTACACTGACCCCATATATGATGAATCGGGCATAGCAGGTGACCTACTTGTAGGAGAAGGGCAGGAACAGGTGTTGCTCTTTGCAGATGGCTTCTGACACATGCTTCCTTTTGGACTCCAGGGTATACTGGCAGGACTGACTGCTACCAATCAGAGTTGACAAGGGGCGGATCTGTGGAGGAGATTGGGGGAAAAATGTTTTGGTCAGTCCCTAGGGCTTGAACCTGAGTCTTCGGCCAGAGGCATTTACCTTCAAGGAAGAAGAGGTGGTGGTCGAATGGGAGTTCTGTACCACTAGATAAACTCAGTTAAAGAAGAGAACTTGGTACTTGACATTTAGATAAGGGATGCAATAACTTGGCACAACCAAATCTGAGTCAAGCTACAGACTCTTTATTCACCCCAACGGACTTCTCACCCTGCCCAAGGTATATATAACCTGGTATCTTCCACACACCCATCCCACCACACATTAACGCTTCACACACTACTGCTCATTCTGTTTTCCTTGCCTAGAAGCCTGTTCTCATGTCTCTCTTCTGTTTACAGATCCTTTGTATCTTTCGGGTTCAAGCTCCACATCCTCCATGAAACTTTGAGGCTAGACTCATTGACACTCACCCATCATTTCTTCTAATTGGGTCTACTAGCAGCTTTGCCCAATGAGCTACGTGAATAGTGCTTTCTTTTTCCTGGTCAGGCCTAGGATTACTTGTCTGTACTGTTCAGTTTGTCTCTTTATCAGGTACGCCATCTATCGTTCTTTATTGGCATGTGTATGAACCGTGTTTCTGCATTAGATGGTAAGACCCTGAGGGGAAGGCCCATGGTTCATCTGCCACTGTCCCTCCCTCAGTGCTGCCAGAGTGGGGCTGAGCACACAGCAGGTGCTCAGGAAAGACGCATAAGCCAATGCCTTGGCCTCTTCTGACTGTGGCCCTCGTGGTCATCAGACTCCCTATTTTTTTTTTTTTTTAAAGATTTTATTTTTTCCTTTTTCTCCCCAAAGCCCCCCAGTACATAGTTGTATATTCTTCGTTGTGGGTCCTTCTAGTTGTGGTATGTGGGACGCTGCCTCAGCGTGGTTCGAGGAGCAGTGTCACGTCCGCGCCCAGGATTCGAACCAACGAAACACTGGGCCGCCTGCAGCGGAGCGTGCGAACTTAACCACTCGGCCACGGGGCCAGCCCCCAGACTCCCTATTTTTGGCCCCAAGGACAATGACCAAGAGTGTTGCCAGGCATGGCATTGATTGCTCAAGCCTTTGGTGTTTACTGAGACAAGCTGACTTATGTCCTGGAACATGTTCCATTAGGAATTAGGCAAGCTCAGGTAATACAGCGCTATAGTGAGGGGGTCCCAGGCAGGAGGCAGAGGGGCCAGGTGTTGGTCAGGGTCGTACATGGGATGGAAGGACAGGATGTTGGAACACTCTCAGTCATGTCACTCCATGGGAGTGAGGGAGAGGGGAGTAGAAGACAGGTCCTAGGACTTCCTCGGAGGCCAGAGGCTTAGAGCTGGGGACATCCAGCCTTTCACAGGAAGGAGCATTAGGGCTTTGCTGCCCTGTGTTCAGCTCTGGAGCTTTCTCAGGGATGGACAGTCGTTACTCTCAAGTGACGGCAGGTTTGGTACAAATGATAGAATGACAGGAAGAAGGACAAAACCCTAGACTGGGAGTCAGGAACCTGATTCTAGTTCTGCCTCAGGTAATAGCAGGCCACATGGCCTCAGGCAGTCTTTCCCTGTTGGATCCTCAGTTTCCCACTATAGTCCATATAAAGAAGAGGCTGGGCCAGTTCTTCTCGGAGATCCCCACTAGCTCTGACATTCAGAATTTTAATAATAAAGAAGATGCTGATTCCTGTGAACAGCAATGCTGATGAGAAACTTACCATGCCTTTGATCAAGGCCAGCGGGCTAACTCCTGTGCTCATGGGCTTGAAGTGATCACACTTGTCCAGGTTTCTTTCAATGGATATTTCTGTTGCCACATTTCCCTTCCATGTTTTAACGGTAAAGTTACTAGAGCAGTTTCCATACACAGTATCCTAGGGAGCAGAAGATAAACAGGTGCGCTCAACGTGGGAAAACATCCTTAGGTGATCTGGGCTGGGTTGGGAAGGGAGCCTGGGAGAAAAGGCAGGAGCAACATGGATTTGGGAGCGACTTTTTTCCTAATCAGAGTGTGGGCATGGCTGGTGCCTGGCTGGCCAGAGTCGGAGTGGGAACACTGGGTAAGGGTGGTTCTGGTTCCGAGGCACACCGGCCTGGCCTCCAAGGACCCAGCCACCTGTGACTTTACACTCAGTGCTCTCCGAGCATTTTCTCTATTGCTCATTTACGGCATGTATTGCAACAGGCCATGTGACGTGTGTCTTATTTCTCCCCCCAGATCCCGAGAACTCCCTGAGGGAAGGCCTCTGCAGGAGGCAGCTCTGTGTTCTCAAGTGCGGTGTCGTGTGGTATAGAACTTAGAACACACGAAGGCTTCACAAATGTTCGTGAGACTCAAGGAAATTGAATTCCCTCTCAGACAGAAACCTGAAATTCTTAAAAGAGGCTGGTAACAGATTCCATTATTTTCTGTGTTTAAAATACACACAGGCTTTACTGTGTTACACCTGAGGGAAGAAAACAAAATCAAAGGAGTCGGGTAGTCAGGACTCCCCAAAAACTGCTTTAAAATTCGACCCAACCTGCTCAGGCTGCTTGGGATGATTCCTCAGTGAGTCCAGGGGACGGGCAGCCTTGGGGACTGGTGCTTCACACCAGTACAGGGGCTCCTGTGTAACAAGGCATGTGGCTAAGCCAATATGCACTTTACGTATAAGGCAGGACCCGGCTGGAATATGTGAAGATGGGTTCAAAGGGCCACTGTTACAGCTCTCTAAATTCTCACCAGGAACAACACTTGTGTAGCCTCTTCCGTCTCTGGGGGAACCAGCAGGGCGGAAATGATGCCCCTCTTGATGTTCAGGATGTGTTTTGGTTCATCCTTCTCTGGGTAAAGCAAAACTTGCTTCCCTTCAGGAACGGCCAGCCTGAGGTCGTACCTGTCCCAGAGAGAGTGTGGTCACAGAAATGTCCTTTCTCCATCGCGAGCCTACTGGACTTGGCTCGGTGGCTTTGCAGCCTCCTTTTGACTTACCATTTTCTTTTTCACATCTTTTCTTTATATCTATACATATACATACATTTTCAAAAATGTATACAAATAAGTGTATATTTTTGGCCTTCTTTTGTTTCTTTTCCCTTTTTGTGTGACTCACCCATCCCCTCTCTGTTCTCCAAGCACATAAGTCTCTGCTGCTATACTTCCCATGGAACAACCTGCTGGGTGTTCCATCTGTGTCTAGACAATCCTATATAGATGTGTGGAGGTGGAAACATCTACAGATAAAAATTTTGTCATTGCTTGTTTTATAAAAATGGTATTATATTATGCACACTTTTTTTTTTTTTTTTTTTTTTGCTGAGGAAGATTTGCCCTGAGCTAACATCTATTGCCAATCTTCCTCTATTTCGCATGTGAGCTGCCGCCACAGCATAGCCAATGATAGACGAGTGGTGTAGGTCTGCGCCCAGGAATCAAACCCAGGCCACCAAAGTGGAGTGTGCCAAACTTAACCACCAGGCCACCAGGGCTGGCCCTATACATACTTTTTTTTAACCTTGCTTTTCTCAATTATACTCTATGAAAATCTTTCTGAGTCATTTGGGATAGCTCCAACAGATTCTTTTCAAAAAGCTATGTAACATTCCATTCTATGGTTATATATAATTTATTCAGACATGCCCCTGGCTGATGGCATTCACTCTCTCTCTTTCTGTATTTTTTTTTTTTTTTTTTTGCCACATGAACAGCACTGAAACAAACATGCCTATGCATATATCTTCACACATTACCGCTTTTCTTTTCACAGGCTAGAGTCCCAGAGATTGAAATTGCTGTGTCAAAGACTTTAAGTATTTTTAATTATAATAGATACAGACTAATAGCTCTCATTTCCACAGCAATGCATGAGAGTACACTTTCCCTCATAGACTTGTCAGCAACGAGTGCTGTAGCCGGTCTAAACTTTTGTAGTCTTATGGGTATAAGGTTATAAACATCTTATTGTTACATTAATTCCATTTCCTGACTACTAGTGAGTTTGAGCTTCTTTTCATACATTTGTTGGACATTCACTCTTTTATGTGGCCTTAGGCCATGTCTGAAAGCTTGGGTCAACTCCAATCTTAGGGACTTTCTTTTGGGGACTTCCTTTTTGGGCTTTCAAAGGGCCTGACTACACCTGCTCTAGCTGAGTCAGAAGGAGGAAAAGGAGACCAGGCAGGTCCCCCACAGCCCCATCCTCTCAGAAGGTTCCAGACACCACGATGCAGGTTTGAAAAGCCTGAAGGGGGTCAAGAGCAGGAGTCCCTTTTGTTTGGAGCAGAGTAAGGGCCAAAAAGTGACTACTACTCCCTCCTGTCACTATACCCTGCTCCCTCATGTACATCCAAGTCTCGGATGAAATAGGGTGTGTGGGGAGAGAAAGAAGCGTCAAGGCCTACTACTCTGCCAAGAAAAGACTGGCTTCTGAGTCTAACGTTTAACAAATTGAAAGATGGGCAGGGAGGGAGCTTCCCATGCTTCCAAATCAACAAATCCCTGACTGTCTGCATTTGCACACTCTTAGGACACTACAATCCGTGGTTTGGAGATGAGGCAGGGGTGACGTTCAGCAAATTTAACAACTGGTACAACATGGACACTGATCCCCGTTGTCACAGGAGAGGCCAGCTGCAAACAATGGGAATGTCCCGGTCAGCACATGCTGGCAGAATGCTGGCCTTGGGAGGGAACGGCTCAGGCCTTGGCTCTCCCTGGACTCCTGCACTGCGAGGTGCGGGCCTCCGCCACAAGTTCTGCCGGGACCCTCCCCAAGCACTGCCAGGCACCCCTGTCTTGTATAATTCTTTAAACGGGAATTCACTTGTTTAAATAAGCCATCTCAGTTTTATTGTCTCAAGGAGTTTAGAGCATGAGATCTTTTAGAAACAAATTTAAATAATAATTAGAGAACTTCATTAGGGGAGGGGAAATAAGGCTTCCCTCTTTTTGATTGTGTGAAAACTCAGCAATTCTCTGATCCATGGTGAATACAGAATACAAATACTTATACTCATATACATGCCTAACATGAACACACACATTCATATCTCCGTGGACACACACACACCACATCCAGTGATGCCAGGAGCTCAGACGTTTAAGTACACAGGTCCACGCCTTACTTGGACATGGCGGCCCCAAATTCCTCAGAGTTCTTGGTCTTCTTCAGCAAGGTCTTGCCCCGAGGGTTGAAGCCATACCCCTCTTTCAGGGTACAGTGGCTGGTCTTCAGGATGAAGCTGCAGGGTTGGGGGACGTCCAGCTCGACCTGAGAAGAGGGTAAATGGCACATGAAGACTCTCCCTCAGGAATGCCAGCTTCCCCCATGGCCCAGGGCTTACTTGCTAATCAGGACACCAAGAGCAATGCTTTTGGGGAACAAGACTTCTGCTCTCCAATACCACCTGTGTCCTTATCATGCCTCATGGGTTCTCCATGAATCAATAGACTTGGTCCTATTTGGGGCCTTTTCCATGTTCTGGGGAGCCAAGTTTCTTCAGTTCGCTCATAAGCATGTGAAGGAGGACCTCTTTTATTGGTTCTAAATGTATTCACTTTAGTTACAAAGAGGTACAATGAAGCCTCAGAGTGAGAGTTAAGAAAAACAGGAAGCGGGAGGAGGGCTATCATTGGTTTCAACAGCAAATGTTTCCTCAATGTCACCAAAAAACCCCCCAAAATCAAAATCATTTGTATCTATTAGGGCCTATTCACAGCTTCACATATAACTAGAGCTTAATCAGATGCCTAGTTGTTATCCAGCACTGATCAGAGAACTTTCTACCATGATGGAAATGTTCTATATTTCCACTATCCAATATGGGAGCCACTAGCCAAGGATGGCTATTGTGCACCTGAAATGTGGCCAGTGTGACTAAGAAACTGAATTTTTACTTTTATTCAATTTAAATAGCCACATATGACCAGTGGTTTCCTTATCTGACGGCACAGATGATGGGGTCCTAGAAACAAGAGGGCAACTCAGCTTGACTTCTTTTCCCCACATGAATCCCACTAGTGGCCCTTTGATCTATTCCATATGAATACGGACATGAGTATAACTCATCTCAAAAATATGTAAAGTTTTATGTGAGAACAAACCGCATGTTTAAATTGTTCTTTTTTCTGTTTGTTCTTAGCGACAGGTGCTATTTGACTTAGACAGAAAGGGCACCCAGAATGGCTTCCTCATAGGCCCACCTGCCTCGGCTCACCCACTGGGTATCTCTCCTCATGTTAAATCTGCTGGCCTGCATTGCTGATATGCTAGCTCACATATTCCACTGACATCTTCGAAGCTAATGGGAAAACAAATCTGGTTGACAAAATTTTCCGTGGCAGACAACTTCTCAGTAAAGTGGCTGACTTTCAAGCTGACGGCCAGTCCCAGCACTTCGAGGTTACAGCAGTCCTGGCACAAAGCCGGTTTGCTTGGCTGAGGGCTCCAAGTTCCTCCAGTGGCCCCCTATCTCCCCTCATACCTTGCAGGTGATCTTGGTGGTGCTTCTCGAATCGGCAGTCCCGGGGACTCCACTGGAACTCTCAGCCTCATAGCTGTACGTGTACTTCCTGAGGTGCTTGAATCGAGTTGTGTCTTCTACAACAAGGAGGAATAAGTCAACCACATCGTAGAAATAACTCTCCCAGGGAAAGTCCATTCTGGCCATGGAGGGTAGTCAAAAATGGTGATCAAAAATGGCAATTAAGCTCAAATTATTTTTAATTGCCTCTGCATTATATTTAATTTTCCTTTATAGATTTAACTTCTCCATTATGGTTTTGCTGAGGCTAATCTTTACATTAGCTGGCGTTCCTTAAACATATCATTTGAGATACAAGGAGGGGAGTGTCAAGTAATGGGGTCCAGAAAGTCTATAGGAGAGACTCCCTGGAAAATTAAGAATTGATAACACAAAGCAAATTATCTCTAATTGTCTTTTCAGCTTGAAAATACCATAATTCTGTGGCTCTTTTTTGGCTCTGCCAGATACCTGAGGCAAAGTTAATTAAGCTTAGGGGCATCTGGCTGACTTAAGAAACTCCCAGGAAAGATTCCTGGAGGTTTCCCCTTTGCTTGAGAGGAATTTTCTGAAGGATTTGAGAAAAAGAACATTTGGGTCATGTGCCCAGATGCAGTGATGCCAGATACCCACGAGATGGCAGTGCTACCCCATCAGAGGCAAGCCTTCGGCTCTCAGAACACCAGGTACCACTGCAAGGCCAGCTCCCTTGACCCCTAGGGGTCAGGTAAATACAAAGGGGTGGGAGTCTGGATTTCTGCACAAAGGTTAAAAGTCAGCATTTCTTCACCTTCCTGTGCTTCAAATCAATGATTAGTCACTGATAAACAGGATGGTGATGTTTCTTTAAAGTGTCCACAGGCTGAGTGAGAGTCCCTTCCCCACCCTACCCCCAGACCAAAGTTTTGGGACAGAACAGAAGGACAGGTAGAAGAGAGCTGAGACCCCTTGGGGGTTGGCGGAGGCCCAAGAAAATGGCTTCTTGGGGCTCAGAGCAGTGCACACCCATGATAGCATCATTTTAGTGACACCCATGATAGCATTATTTTAGATAGATTCAGGCTGGGGCGGGGGGGGGGGGGGGGGGGGGGGGGGGGGGGGGGGGGGGGGGGGGGGCGGGGGGGGGGGGGGGGGGGGGGGGGGGGGGGGGGGGGGGGGGGGGGG